>NC_046156.1:8938071-9020571 GCF_011064425.1 Rattus rattus
AGATATCTAGCAGATATCTTGGGGCACCTCGGTGCTGGAACCAGCGAGGTAAAAGATGCCAATACCTTTTTTTTATTTTTATATTTTTACAATGAGAGAGAGAGAGAGAGAGAGAGAGAGAGAGAGAGAGAGAGAGAGAGAGAGAACAGCCGCTCTTCTTCATTTGTCCTTTGTTGTAGTGGTAAGTTTACCTAAACTGCTGCTCTGGCTCCCAGTGGAACACACATGTGCGCGCGCGCGCGCGCACACACACACACACACACACACACACACACACACACACAGAGTTAGTTTTGGACCTGCCATGACTAGCCCCTATCCCATACTCCTAAGACTCCTAAACCTTTCCCTGCTAACCAAGGCCCAATTCAAGATGTGGCCTGTGGCTGGTTGGCTTTCTCTCCTGCAGCTCTTTTTTTTTTTTTTAATTCTTTTTTTCGGAGCTGGGGACCGAACCCAGGGCCTTGCGCTTCCTAGGCAAGCACTCTACCACTGAGCCAAATCCCCAACCCCTCTCCTGCAGCTCTTACATCCCGACCTTCTCCCTTGAGTCATGATGATTCTCCTCCTTACTTTCTCCTAGTTCCTAGTCCGTGAAAATCTAAAGGTCCCACCTCAGTTTAAAGAGCTGATGGCTCTTTATTGATCCATCAAAACCCAATTGGGGACAAGGACCTTCAGTGTTTGGACTCACAGATTCCCAATTTGGGAAGCCGGATTAATTCAAAACATTGAAACCAACCCCCCCCCCCCAACATACACACACAAGCACACACACTTTCTATTCAGTCCAGGGACCCAGCTACATTCAGGGTGGGTCTTCTTTCTGTTAAACTACCCTGGAAACATCCTCACAGCCATCATTTGTCGCCTGGGAAATTCCAAATTCCATCAACTGGAGGTCAAAATTAACTACCAAATTTCCCATCCTTGATTGGAGATAGCTCAGTGGTATAGGTGCTTTCTGCCAAGCAGAACGTTTGCTTCCCGGTACTCGTGTGGTAGAAAGAGAAAACTGACTCCTCCAAGTAATCCTCTGACCCCCACACAAGTGCGAGAGAAAACACATTCCCAAACACACACACACGACACATACACACTAAGCTATTTAGTTAATTTAATAATTTTAAAAAGTTAAGATCATGACTTCCCTTCTGGGATAGGGAAAGTATCATCCTCAGGGAGATTACCGCTGGCCTTCCAGGAGAGGCAAGGGTCAGTCTGAGAATCCTTATACATATGCTACTTTTCCAAGTGCTGTTAGTTCAGAATCACACTCCTTCCAAAGCCGTGCATTCTGCTGCTCTTTAATAGGACAAAGCAGGAAAGAATAGTATGTGGCAAGCAGTAGAAAACAGCCCAGGGGAAGCTAACATAATTAAGGCATAATTGGGTAAATTGTGACTGTGATGGGTGATCTTTAAGCCCTCCTGTGAATAATCCCAGTAAACCTAACAATGTGTGGTCTGAAAAATCGAGTTGTGAGCGCTGAGAAGTGGAGAGGAGATTGGAGGCACGCAACAAGGCTGGAGGTCAAGTAGGGGTCAGTTTGCAGAACGTCCAACAGCACGGTAAAAATTTTTTGAGGTCACAGTGAGATGTGCAAGT
The DNA here is from genome assembly GCF_011064425.1 of Rattus rattus. Classification (NCBI taxonomy): domain Eukaryota; kingdom Metazoa; phylum Chordata; class Mammalia; order Rodentia; family Muridae; genus Rattus; species Rattus rattus. Next base: position 8,939,680 of record NC_046156.1, read on the forward strand.
GTGTCAGGAAGGGAGAGAATGGGTGTTGTGAGAATGGAGGAGCATCTGAAGATTATCTCAAAATGTTTGGCTCCAGGGATGAGGCTTCTGTTGCAAGCGCTGAATACAGGAGCGGAAAATACTGGTTCAGGAGGACAAACAGTGAATTCACCCTGGGGCGTTTGAAGTCTAAGTCATATACAGACTATCCAAGCTACAAACGTGTTGATCAGGTGTGGTCAACCATTGAACATTGAAACAGTGTTGTCAACGGTAAATGATTCTAAAGGACTGGAAAATCCAGTTAAAGAGTTCAGAGCAATCTCAGTGCTTTAAGTTGCTACTGAGTTGCATTCATAACTATCCCTGGCTGCATGAAGCCCATAGGCCTTGAGTTTGAAAGACTTGGAAATGAGCTAGCTAGTGAACTCATTAAAAGTGGAAAGCAATGTCGTGAATCAAAAGCAGATCTTTGAAATCACTTGGGGAGCAACAGTACACCAGGTTTAGGATGAGAAAACTAGAAAGCCGGGCTTAGGGGAGCATGCAGTGAGGAAAGACCCCAGGGATGGCTGCTGAAGACGCCAGCAAAGAACTGTAAGGGTCATAGAATGCCCGGGGGAAGCAGACTAGCAACGAGCCCAAGAAAAGGGAAATCCAGGAAAAGAGAAGAGACCCATGGCTTCAGGGGTCATTAGCATCTTTGTCACACAATTTAAAAACACGTTTTATTTCTCCATGGAACCTCTCAGAACCTCAACACCCTGATTGCTGTACCAGATGATAAGATTACTTATATGCAACCAGTATATGTGGATGTCATAATGCTTCGTGCTCCTGTTTATACGATTACGATGAGACATTATTTTACTTCCGATTATTGCTTTCGGTTTTCAGTGAACGAGAATTGATCTGCCCATGAGAAATCTTCAGAAAGTAATTTAAGCTCAAGTTAGAACAAGGGATGTTTCCAAGAGTGGATGTCTGCTCAGGTGGAGGCTATTTCAGATGTCTCAGAAGATCTATCCAAAAGCAAGAGATGCTGGAGAGACAATAATCAGAATGTTTCAGAATGCTTTAGTGGAGTCACTGAGGCCTCGTTCTGCAGTGTGTGTGTGCCTGTGTGTGTGTGCTGTGTGTGTGCATGTGTGTGAGTGTGTGTGTGTATGTGTGTGAGTGTGTGTATGTGTGTATGTGTGTGAGTGTGTGTATGTGTGTATGTGTGTGTGTGTGAGTGTATGTGTGTATATGTGTATGAGTGTATGTATGCATGTGTGTGTACTTGTGTATGTGTGTATGTGTGTTTATGTGTGTGTATGTGTGTGAGTGTGTGTGTGTGTGTGTGAGTGTGTGTGAGTGTGTGTGTGTGTGTGTATGTGTGTGTGTGTGAGTGTGTGTGTATGTGTGTGTGTGTGTGTGAGTGTGTGTGTGTGTGAGTGTGTGTGTGTGTGTGTGTGTGAGTGTGTGTGTGTGTGTGTGTGTGTGTGTATGTGTGTGTATGTGTGAGTGTGTATGTGTGTGTGATGTGTGAGTGTGTGTGTATGTATGTATGTGTGTGTATGTGTGAGTGTGTGTGTGAATGTGTGTGTGAGTGTGTATGTGTTGTGTATGTGTGTATGAGTGTGTATGTATATGTGTATGTGGTATGTGTGTGTGTGTGATCACATGTGTTCACAGGGCAGGCCAGAGGTAGACATCAGGTGTCCTCCTCTATCTCTATCCACCTTAATTTTGTATACAATGTCTCTCACTGAACCTGGAATTCACTAATGTGACTCAACTAAGTGGACAGGAAGCCCTAGTGTCCCTCCCCTCTCCTTCCCCAGCACTGAAATTACAGATGCATGCTACCACATAGAATCCCAGAGCAAACATGTTCCCAACTGAGCCATTTTCTTACACCATAATTCTTTTTTAAAGATATATATATATATATGCTGTCTTCAGACACACCAGAAAAGGGCATCAGATTTCATTACAGATGGTCGTGAGCCACCATGTGGTTGCTGGGATTTGAACTCAGGACTCTTTCAGAGGGAAGAGCAGTCAGTGCCCTTAACCACTGAGCCATTTTTTCAGCCTCGCCCTAACTCTTTTAGGGCTGTCATTAGCCATGCAGCCAGACCGCTGGGATCATAGAATGCAGTAAGGCTTAAATAAGACCAATGCATTTAAACCTTCTCTTATAGACAGTGAGAAATCCCTGCAGACCAGAAAGTGAGAAATAAGCAGAATAAAATTATCATTAACGTCAAGACAGTGCACACAAGCTTGCAAGCAGCAAAGCTAGTTGATCGGAGCCCTTCCTCCCATTCCACAAAGTTAGTTGGGAACCTTGGCGAGCAGAATTTCCATCCCCAGATCACAGGATGAACAACAGAACTCCAAAGGATGCTCAGAGTCAGAGGGAGACCATAACGTCCAAAATCTATTCACCCAAGAAACAGCCTGGAATCTGAGAGTGAGAACATGAAGCTAAATCAGGACGGATGTAAGCTAGAGATCAAAGGGGATGGTCAGAGCAGGGGGAGAGGAAGCTACACAAATTCTTACATCAAAGGGAGCACGCTCAGGCTGCCGCTGTCCATGGTAAGTATCGGGTTCGGGCAGGATTGAATCTGAGCTATTTCAAAGGTAACCAAGCACAGGGCCCAGGCAGAGCAAGAAGTCAAAACACTGAAGGACACTGAGTGCAGTGAAGGGCTGCCTTCCACAGAGAGGAAGAGAAAAGTGAGGCAAGTTTTAAACTGTGGATGAAAGATGGAGTCTACGCGGGTGTCTTACGCGGAAGTGATTCTCGATCCGAGCAGAAATGTCTCCAGCGTTGACGTACAACGGCAGAAGGGAGAATTAGATGGGCCATTGTCTACAGATACACCAGATGAAGGTAGAATGAGTTGGGATTTCAGAGAAGCAGAGGGCAGTGAGGAAAGTGGGGTGCAAGGAGAGGAAAGAGAAGAGTTGAGGCAGAAGAGGAGGAGGAAGTCAGAAGAAAACCACAAGAGCCTTTATCCTAGAACTCCCAGAGGAATAAAGACTTCTCAGGCATTACCAGGTTCCTTCCAGTCCTCTCTTCCAACTCCTCCTTGGCCCACTCCTTCACACTTCCTCATTCAGGGCTCCTCTGCTTGGTCAAGGTATCTCTTGACTCCAGGGGTAGCAGGCTATAAAAGAAATAGTTAAACAGAGCCCGACAGATGGCTCACTGGTTAATAAGACCAAGTTCAGTTCCCAGTATTGAACTGGGCAAGTCACACCTACCTGAAACTCCAGCTCCAGGGGGTCTAAAGCATTCTTCTAGGGTCCATGAGCACATACGCAGACAAGGAGGTGCACATATATACACATAAATAAAAATTAAAAAGAGGAATAGCCATATTTTAGATTCGGCAGTAGACTCTTGAAACCAGTAAGTTTTTGAGTTTTAAAAGGTTGAGCTTTAGAGGAGTCGAGACCCACGTTTCCTTCGAGAAACTACTAGAGTAGCACCCACTTGCTGTCTTCTGAGACGTCGAAGATGAAGCAAGGCCTTAAGATAGACTTCGGCATCTAAGAGCTGGTTTCTCAGGGAGTAGCAGACAACTGTTGTGCGAACCGCAGTGGTGCGAACCGCAGTGAGCCCTGTAGAGGAGATTTCCGTCTATTCCACGCTGGAGATCTGAAAATGAAGCACGTGTAACCTCAGAGAAGCTTCCTGTGCCTCTCTGCCAGGAAGGCATGCCACAGAGTCCGATAGAAACTTTGAGTTACTTAGAGATAAGGAAGGCAAGGGGTAAGGCCTATGCCTCCCCACACTTGCTTTAATGACAAACTTGCACAGAGGAGGCACCTGAAGTTCACGGTCTGCTGGTCCCTCAGAGGGACCATCTCGAGAGACAACAGTGTCACCTCCTAACCCAGTGCCAGCGTGGACTCGGTGGGTCTGAGCATATGCAGCTATCAGCCACCTCAAGGAATGTCCGCATCCAGCTCTCTGCCCAGCCAGTGCTACCACCGAGCCTTGAGTGTCTACTCCAGCCACTAAACTCGGGGTCTCTCCTGCATTTGCCTGCCTTTACCTCAAGCTGCAGAGACAGAGTTTTCTGACTAAGGTGGACTAGAGATACAACTAACTGTAGGAAAGAGAAAGAACAATCACTGCCTGTACGAGTTTTTAGGTTTTGTTGACGGGAAGTTTGTTTGCGTTTTCAGAGTCTCACGTAGCCCAGGCTAGCCTCAAATTCGCTATGTATTTGAGGATGGCCTTGAATTTCTCATCTTCCTGTTTCCACCTCCTAAGTGTTAGGATTACAGGCGTGTGTTCTGAGGATGGAGTTCTGCGGATGGAATCCAGGGCTCTGTGGAGGGGAGGGCTATGCAAACTGCGCTCAGATTCAGCCTACTACAGCTCCTGCCCCCCCCTCCCTCCCCCTGACTTGACTCCTCCCCCCCTCTGACCTGACCCTGACCCCAACCATTACCCCTCCCTCTGACCTGACCCTGACCCCAACCCTTCCCCCTCTGACCTGACCCTGACCCCAACCCTTACCCCTCCCTCTGACCTGACCCTGACCCCAACCCTTACCCCTCCCTCTGACCTGACCCTGACCCCAACCCTGACCCCAACCCTGACCCCAACCCTGATCCCAACCCTGCCCACAAGAGTTTTGATTTTTGAAAAATCACAATGTTTTCCTTTTGATGCAAACCAATAAAAGCACTGAAAGCACTTTAAAAATCGAAGATAAAATTGTGTGTGCCTGTGTAACACGTGACGGCCTTACTGGCTATGGCTGCCAGAGGACTAGGACAGATGTGTATAATTGATTTCCATTACTGCTTTCCTGGTAATGGCCTCGAAAGATGCTAAATATGATGTGCTGCTTAGGCGAGCCTGACATCATTTATTTCTATTCTAAGAACGTAAGAATGAAATCTTCCTGAAACAAGTCAATAGAAAGGCTTTCGAAACTGCTCGGACAGGAGATCGGTTTTACCCCCAAGATGTAACATCAAGAAAGAAAATTATTTTAAAATTCCATTACTTTATTCCAGCCGACGAAGGTAAAGTGAAGCTCAATGATGATTTAGCCTAATATTAAAAAAAAAAACATTATGAAGACATCTAACCCCATTTGCCACTCTGAATTAGTGCCATAGAATAGCTATTCAGAAGAGAGAGAGAGAGAGAGAGAGAGAGAGAGAGAGAGAGAGAGAGAGAGAGAGAGAGAGAGATATGGATGGGGACCTTGTGTGCCAAGAACTGCAGACTTAATCAATGGAGATGGATCAACCCTGGCTTTCTCAGCACCCTGGCCAGAAAAATAACAGAATAACAGAATAACAGACGAGAATAATGGAAACTAGGTGAAGAAAAATCTTTGCCTTAGTTTTTTTTTTTCAAAATCTACCTTTTAATAAGGATTCTTAAGTGCTTTAACCTCCCTTCCAGAGGTAGCAGAAAGGAAAGGTTAACAGGGCAACGGAGGTTGTGGACCTGTTTAGAACTAGGTCTTTGGCGCAAACCCGATCTACGTTGACAGGGGATCGGCTGTTCAGTTCACAGGAATCCTCGGCCACAGCTCGATCCACTCACAAACACCACTCGCAAACCAGCAACGGCAGGTCGATCCAGAAGAGTCCGTGAGTCTCTGTCAATGGGCCCAGATCTGCAGAGCACCACCAGAAGGCTTTTGGTCTGTTTCTCTCTGTGGAGTCACAGCAAATGATGACCAGCACAGCGCCATCCACTGCCTATTGGATGCCTTTCCAAACGTCACGGCGCTCTCAGGCATCTACTCTAGCGAAGCATCACGCACTCTTTTTCCAGGCTGCCTCCAGAAAAACACCACGTGTCTGTTCTCAGCAAAACCTCCTCCCACGTGTCTGCTTCAGAAAAAAAAAAATCCTCTCATGAGACAGTTTCCAGAAAAACATCACATGACACAACAGAGTCTCCAAAGAAACCGGAAATTTCCACCTCACCCAAGCTTGACCTTTCACTCTGCAAAATGGCTGAAACTTACGGGCATTGCATCACAAAATGCTCCAAGAACCTACAACACCCACCCATTTAACTCAGCGTTAATTCCTTTCCAAACTGGGGCTTATGGTGAGAGGCTGGGGACATGGCTCTGTCGCCAACTCTTTGCTAAATAGTGGAGTGTCCTCGTCCATCTAAATGGGCCTCTTCTCTGTTTTTGATTAGGCCCTCCCCTCCGTTACAGAGAGCCTATCACACATGTGGGAATTAGTACAGTAGGAATTTGTCTTCCTGTAGCACACAAAGCATGTTAGCCTGACATGCAGAGGCATTTTAGAAAAATCTGCTAACCCAGGTCCATAGGCCTATATATTTGAACACTTAGTCATCAGGGAGTGGAGCCGCTTGAGAAGGATTCAGAGGTGCGACCTTGTTGGTGGAAGTGTATCATTCAAGGAGGGCTTAGAGGTTTCAAAAGCCTGTGTCCACCCCAGTCTCTTTCTCAGTGCTGCCTGCGGATCCGGATGCAGAACTCCCAGCTGCTTCTCCAACACCATGTCTGCCCGTACAACACTATGCTCCCTGCCATGATGATAATGGACTAAACCTCTGAAACTTTAAGGCCACTCCAATTAAACTTTTGTTTATTTGTTTTGTTTTGTTTTCATTGTTGTTGTTTTAAGTAAAGAATGGCTAAATCGCCTCTTTATTGCCTTTTTTATTGCTGTTCTTAGTGTTGTGTTTTATAAAAAAGATAAAGAAATCAGGGATATGTTTAGAGGAGGCAAGGCATGGGTGGGGGAAGGGGGTGCCTCTAGGGACCCATGCTGAGGCGTTCCCCCACCCCCCAGGTACAGCCACATAGAAGAGTTTATTTAAGGCATAGGGAGGGGAGTTTAGGGGGTAGTGGAGACAGAGAGAGAGAGGCAGAGACAGAGATAGAGAGAGGGAGACAGAGAGAGAGACACACACACACAGAGAGAGAGAGGGAGACAGAGAGAGAGACAGAGACAGAGAGAGAGACAGAGACAGAGACAGAGACAGAGAGACAGAGAGAGAGGGAGAGAGAGAGGAGAGGCCAGACATGAACATGTGCAGATAGAGGGGGTGGGAAATGGGGAGAGAGAGGGAAGAGAGTAAGAAGAGCAAGAGTAAGAGAGAGAGGAGGGGGCAAGCAGCCCCTTTTATAGTGAGTCAGGCTTACCTGGTTGTTGCTAGGTAACTGTGGGGCGGAGCCTAGGCGAAATGCCAACACTTAGTATTTATGCTTTCTCAGGATAGTTGCTCACATAGTTCTCTAAGCATTTCAATTCCCTAAGTTCACAGTGACTTTAAGGCAATGATCCGTGCCTCAGACTCATAAAGAGTTACAGAAGCAATGGTTTGCATGTCTTTCCATTAAGGCTAGCGCCCGGCTAAACATTCATTATCTGTTACTAGGTCCATTAGTTCATTCTAAATTTAAAGCAATACTCTTTATGTCATGAGTTAGCTCGGTTTTGTCCAGAGACAAATCATCTGCCCTGTGCCTCATTGTTTCCAATTCTTGTGTAGAGAGACGAGTCCATCGTTTATTTTCTGTTCCCCGCACCTACAATAAACTGTCCATTCCCGGTTTATGACCTTTAGTTACCAGATAGTGGCCTCGTTCTTAACCTAAAAGGAGTGCTTTCCTTGATCATAAATTAGTTCTAAGCCCGCTTTCTTTTCCAAATGCAATTAGCCCGTGACGTGGGAAGGTTTAGAGAGCTCTATTTGCAGCTTTTATTCTACAGGGGACTTGAGATTACTTGTATCCGTTTAGGAATTCTATAAAATCATTATCAGGAATTCAATACCATCAATTCATCTACACAGAATTCAATGACTCCTCTTAAGCTGGGAAACAATGGCTTACATGGAACCAGGGGAAGGAACTATCACGCGGGCTAACTCAGCACTCAGCCCTCTGAGGTGATATAATTTTACCCCTGTCATTCAGATGAAGAAATTAAGGCCCTGAGAGTTACAATGACTTTTTGCCCTCTCAGCTGCTAAGTTATGCTGTCTCTTTTCATCAAAACATGAAAAAAATTATATGAATAGAAAAATGAAGTAAAATTTAATCTAGTTCACTGTGAGTTTCTCATAGTAAGGTTTTGGCAGGGTGGTTTTTATTACATATCGGTTACCAGCAATGTGCACAGCGATGCATGAAACTTTTTTAATAAAAACAGATCTCACGGTGCCAATGGACATTATAAATATAGCACTCGCCTGAAAAACAATATCAGGGGGTGAGCTGGGAGCAAGCTGGGGAGCAGAGATGAAGAAGGGGAAACTAGGCACGTTGGTATCTTCGTTAGTGATGGGCCAGCCCTGAAGGCTACTGTGGAAGGCTTCAGTCCGTCTGCTGGCCAAGAGCTCTGCTCTGTAAGATGATAATTTTAACAAAAGATGATAAGTACTTGCTGTTTGCACGTGACTATAAAAAAACACGAGACACGAGACAAAAGAACCTTCAGAAGGCCCTCACGCTAGTTAAAACAAACAAAAACATGGACTGTGCTTAACTCTGGATTGATGATTCCAAAACACCAGGCCCGCAGCAAAGGCAAGATCCATGGTGCCGCCACGTGCACGTGAAAGGAAGAATAGCACCCTCCCGGGTCCCAGACCCCCGGGTCCCAGACCCTCGGGTCCCAGACCCCCGGGTCCCAGACCCCCGGGTCCCAGACCCCCGGGTCCCAGGCCCCAGCGCTCTGCTCCCTGCATCTCCACCCCACAGACCACAGAAGCTATCACAATGCACTTGCTCCCGCACTGACGCAGCATTAGCCTGGGTAAGTTCACCAAGAGAGAACCATCCGTTATTTCATCAGTGTCCCCAGAGGAGTTTATCAGGAGTTTTCGCGTATGGAAATGCACGCTATTTTATTATGCTTTTAAACTTAATCCTTTCATTACTAGGGGTATTTTTATTTTAGGGAGACCTGTACTATATCTGGTAAGAACACTAATATTGGGGCAGTTGGCTCGAACAGGAATTCAAAAGACTCCTTCAAAATGCCTTTGTACCTGGGTGGGTCCATGCTGAGGTACTCCCTGAACAATCACACCTTGGGGCAGGCCTAGTATAAAGGAAGTTTATTGGGGGAGGGGGACCTGGAAAATGGGTAGAGGCAGAGAAAGGCGGGCATAGAGGACAGAAAAAGGGAGGAGAGAGGAGAAGAGAGGAAGAGGCGGACCAGGGACCAGGAGCACAGAGAGAAAGAAGATGGAGGGAGAGAGAGCTGGCATAGCCGAGCAGTCCTTCTTCAGGGCCTTGCTCCCACCTGGCTGCAGGTTGATGATGTAAGCTGTTGCTAGGCAGCAGTTGGGCCGAGCATCGATGGTCTCTTTCGGAAGCTAACAGTTAGACCGTGGTAACCCAATGCCATTTGAAGACCCCACAATGTTCAGAAACCTGTGAGAACTTTACTAAATATTTCACCTTTAAGGCTCCTCTGATTTGAGCTGCTCCCGATTTCTTTCCTTTGTATCACATGCCTTTGGGAGCCGAGGTCAAGCCTAGAATAGTTTCTATGAAAATAAAGCATTGCAAACACGCAGTAAATTCACCGATTCTTTAGACAGATCTCGGGGGAACAATCTCAAAACACGCTGTGCAATGCAGTGTCGGGCTGGAGCCAGGCAGGGGCCGGAGGCTAGAACAGGGCGGGGAGGGCGCGAGACAAGGGGTGAGAAAATGCGAAGTTGACATTAGAAATTCTTGGTCTTTTTCCTAATGTGACATAAAAATATCTTCGCTGAATAACAAGCATGATATATAGAGCTAATAATTTAATTGGCTCAAACGCTATTTTTTGGTTTTGGACAGGAAAACTAAAAAGCATTCCCTAAGAGACAAAGAATATTAGTAACACTGACAACTTTTGAGTTAGTGGCAAAATGTGGAGAGAAAGAATGTATTTTTTAAAGAAGGCCGTTTGTATTCTAATCAGAGAGAGGGAAACAAAAGGTGTGAATTTGGGTGGGTGGGGTAGTGAAGAGGATCTGAGAGGAGCTGGGGGGAGGGGAAACTCTGATCAGAATATATTGTATTAAAAAATCTACTACTCAGCTCATAAGTTAAGAGCCCTTGATGATCCGGCCGAGGACCTGAGTTCACTTCTCAGTATCCCTAACAGGCAACTCACAACTGCCTGCACCTCTACTTCAGGGAATCTGATGTCCTCTCCTGGTAAAAATGGGGCATGCACTCATATACACACAGAAAAAGAAAACAAAATCTTTAAAAGTAATCCTCTTGTTTCCTATGGTCAGCAAGAAATCCAGCCAGGTTTTGTAATGGATTATCTTGCCAATAGTCTTAGTCAAGACTTGGAATATTTTCCAGGAATTAAGTTCTGTCAAATTAAGCATTTATTGTTTTTTTCCTCCAAATGATAAATTATCTTTAAAAAATACCTTTCCAGACAAGTAGATCAGAACCTCTAGTCTTTTATATATAATATTAATGATCACAGATGTAAAATGAATATTAGAAGAAACAGACTCCCATGTGGCAGAGGATATGGCCTGGCCTTGTCCCCAGATCTGCTTCATTACAAATCTTTCCAGCAGTTGGGGAGGTGGCTTGTCATATGGACGGTGCCCTCACAGTACCCTCCTGGCGAGATCAGGGAGCCATTTCTTGTCCGTAGAGTCTCAAGAGATAAACGAGAAAGCACACACCAAAAGACAGAGTCCAGGGGCGGTGCACACATGTACAAATGTATCTGCAGCCTTTAACCTCTACTCCCACAAAGCCACCAGTGGTCAATCGCAAGTGCTCTCTCTCCTGATGACTTCCTCTAACCTTTGTCACCTCCCAAAGGTCCTGAGTCTGAACACCACAGCTGAGTTAAGTTTCTCCCCACACGATGGGGACTGAGGTACTGCTGTGTGGTTTGGAGGGAAACCCATGTTCTAACCACAGCAACAGAGGAGACATCACAAGGGTGGGGGCACCGAGAACAATTAGAAACCTGGTTTCAGAGCTCTAAAATGAAAGTGTTAGCGGTACTTTAAAGTGGAATTATCAAGTAAGTGTTGTACACAAGTGTTTATTAGAATCAAGGTATAGGCCAAGAGCTTGTATTTGGAAACACTGAGAGTATACACACGGTGGATAAAGCCAGAGAATGGATAAGGTCACAAAGTAAGTTCCTTCATACTCACCATCACAATTACTACTAGAGAAGGAACCAACAAAGGTAACAAGGGACACAGACAAAGCCTAGATGAGAACTGTGCACATGACTTATTGCCCCTCAGTTGGTCAGTTGATATTTGAGAGAAAAGTTTTTTTTTTTAATTAGACAAAAAAGGGTGAAATGTTGTGGTTTGCCCTGGAGTTATCTGTATTTTGATGCTAATTCCACTGCCCCAAGGACAGCTGCCTAGTCTTGTACTCAAGACTCAGGTGACTTCACCAGAACCTTCTCCCTATTTAATTTGTAAAATACAGGTGAGGGGCAGGTACAGGAGAGAAGGAGGCCTGTCATTGGATGAGAAGGAAGGATGGGCGGGAGAAAAGTTTGAAGGAAGAGGAGACTGGAATGGAAAGAGGGAGAGATAGGAGGAACAGAGAGGGTAGCCGCAGTGGAGAGAAAATGGAAGCTGACGTTAAGATTCCACTCTGTGTATTTACAGGTTGTTATTAATGTTCTTAAGGGATGGATGGTACTGGGCTTTGTATGTTTAGGTGGGCAATTATATCTTATCAATTGGATCAGAGGTTATTGTGTTGTGTGTTCTTTATGTGAGGGTTTGAGTGTAGGAAAGCATGCAGCAGTTGGAGACACTGGGCCGCCGCGGAGTTGGGATGTGTGTTTCTGGCATGGAAACCTGCCTTGGGAACTAGATAGGTAGAGAGATTGCTGCCAGGCTCAGAGAGAGGCCTTCGGCAGTGTGTTATAGGATGGAGCAGAGAGGGTGAGAGGCTTTGCTGACTGAGACTTAAGATGTCTGCTAGATATCTTGGGGCAGTGTGGTGCCAGATCTAGTGGGGAGAAAAGATACCTTTTTATTTTTTTTATATTCTACAACAACAGAAGGAACCAACAAAGGTAACAAGGGGCATGGACAATGAGTCTAGAAGAGAACTGCTCGGCATAACTTGTTGTCCCACGGTTGGTCAGTTTGAGGCTAAACTGAGTATTAATTTTTTCCCCTCAAAACAAGATTTCTCTGTTTAGCCCTGGTTGTTTATGAACTTGTTCTGTAGACCAGGCTGGCCTCAAACTCAGGAATCCACCTGCCTCTGCCTCCTGAGTGCTAGGATTAGAGGCACATGCTAATACCATCTGAACGATGCTACTCTTCTTTATGATTCGTATATTGATAATGTGAACCAGAAATTGGTGTGGAGCTCCATTCGATTTTACCACCTCATCTTCTTCTAAGGATCTGTAAATTCTTCATCCAAAAGACAGTGTGAAACACAGCCTGCAAGTAAAAAGTATCTGGTATATATTAGTGTGTAGGGATGAAGCAATGACAGAGTATTTGAATTTAGAGGAGTCTCAGGACAGCCAGGAGAGTGACTAGGTCGGTAGTAACATGAAACTAAGGTTCACTGCAGCCACAAAGAACAGAAAAACTGGAGGATTACTGAAGTCACAGTTATGAGGCAAAGCTAACCACGACGATATGAGCTACAAAAAAGTAAAACCCACACACATCTGTCTCAAACAATAAGATATTCAAGTTAATAATATTATATTTCCCATTAAGATATAAGTCGGGACTTAGCAGGTGCTTTCCCGTGATAGAGCTCAGTTTGTAAGTTAGAAACACCAGGAGATTAACAGCGATAACTCACTCTCAATTTTACAGATGTCGGCACGCAGTATCTTTCTTTCTTCATTAAGAAAACCCCATCATGGCTTCTCTTTGGCACATCCAAATGCCAGCATCTCAGTGCTTGCACTTTGGGTACCATTCTAAGTAAAATAAGAGTCATTTGAAAAAAGCCCACAGCATGTAGTGGTCATACCAAGGGTGTCTGCCAGTGTTTAGCACCGTTTGTGTGCCAGGGTTGCTGAGGATGCCTATGAGGTTGTCAGGCAATGGCTTGTTCATCCTCAAAATAGCATGTTTAGAAGTCAGAATTCCAGGAGCACAAAGGAAGTGAGCCTGTCATTCACAGGAACAGAAACAGTTCAGTCCGTATGTCTTAAACTTCTGCATCACACAGACATTTAAATACCTACCTGAGGTCTCTAGTCCCTTGGATCCTAAGTGCTTAAACCTGGGCCATGACTCTGTGCAGTTGCAGATAGGCTTATGGAAATTTGGACAAAAGTGAAAGGTTTCTGAGCACACAGTAACATTAATAAAGTGGATGGAAATCAAATGCAAAATGAATCTAAGGTGTTGCCGGTAGCAATTGTCCGGGTTGTATCCAACAATTTTTACCCCTGTCTTGGTTCCAAATAAACTCTGTGTGTGTGTGTGTGTGTGTGTGTGTCTGTGTGTGTGTCTGTGTCTGTGTGTGTGTGTGTTCACACACATGCACACATGCACCTGCATGCGCTGGAATCCTACATATGCCAACACATGAACTGTAGGCTCTTTATTGTGTGGGCCGAGTTTTGAGCAGTATAATTAGTTTATTATGGAAAATGACAATACCGTCTCACAGTCATTTCCTCAGCACCCAAGTGCCAAATTAGCATGCTTTTGATATTATTGTCTTAAAATGTCTGATTTTAAAAATCGGTATTTGGATTGCTGACTTGGGTGATGTTTAAAAAGAAATCAATAAATTTTGGCTTGAGATTAGTTCAGAGCTCCGAAGTTTCTGAGATGACTGTCCACACACTTCTGCCATTTTGTATTATGTACTTGTGCACAGCAGAATTCTCGGTATTGATTATAAATCAAAACTGTCAACCCAGAAAAAACATTATAGATGGTCTATGTCCTCTAGTGTCAACTATTCAGCCAAGATTGAATTAATCTTGATTAATCAAGATGTAAAATAAATATAAACATGCCCATCTTGTTAGTGTGTGGATTTGCTTTCAATTTTAACAGTGAAAATATATTTACCACAGAATAGTTTTAAAAAACATTTCTTTATGATATATTATCAGTAAGTTAACAATTTGATTTGCAAATCTGTTTTATATACCTATACAGCTAGAGTTGTGTGAAAGCTTCTTGCACACGCATATTTGGTAAGTTCTGTCTTATATAAACACAGCATCTCAGAAAGCCCTCCCAGCTCCTCTCTGGTTAGATGGTCTTCATGTGCTGAGGATAGCATATGCCTTGGGGAGGCAATGGGGACTGCTGAGGTCCTCAGCTGTCCTCTGCTCCCTCTGTCCCTCCTTTGGCTGCTTTCTCTGGAATTTGGGTTCAGCTGTGAGGCAAACTCCTGCACTGGAGCTCACTGTAACTGCCCAGGTCAGATATTTCCTATAACTGGGTTTTGTCTTGGGAAAGTGACAAATGTTCCCTGCCCTGGCTGGCCCAAGTTGACCAATGGGCTCCATCGCTCCTGGGTGTAGCATCACTCCTGGGTGTAGCATCACTCCTGGGGGTAGCATCACTCCTGGGTGTAGCTGTTCTTCCCTTCATAAATACCGTGGCAGAATGTCACTTTCTATGGTTATTTCCGTACCCCGGCTTCCAATCTACTGTCTCAGAATGGGGTGCCTCGGGGACTCCTCCTTGCCATCCCTGCTGGTACCTTGTGGGACCGGGTGTACCCAGGTCAAGACACCCACTCAGTGTCAAACTGTGTTCTTTGGATGTGAGCCCTTTTACCTCAGTGCTGCCTGGGCTCCCACCTCACTGACTCTGCGAGACAGATGAGGCAGCGATGCTGAGTCAGGAAAGCCTCTGAGTGCAGGAACATTATATAAACTCAATCAGAGAGAGTGTGTCATCCCCTTCCCCCCCCCACACACCCGTGAGACAGGAAAGTGCAGTGTGAGTCAAGTTCAAAGGGCAAAGTGGCAAAGGGCAGGCTCGTCAGGGGCCTGGGAGACACACACTCATTTTATTTCATTTCGGGTGCACATTAACGGGGACACAGAGACAAAGGCCACTTCTGAAAAAGAAGTTAAAAAAGGCCACTTCTGAAAAAGAAGTTAAGCTGGTGGTATGAGCGAAATGTAGGACTATAAATAGCTGCCCACTGCTTTTGTCTCAGCATCTTCTAAGCCCTGCTTGACCACGAAAGTGGGAAGGGTTTACCACCAAGTCATACTTAACACTCGGAGAACGTGGACATTTTCAGAGCTCAGAACACTCTGCACCAAGTATACACAAACAGAAACACGAACTTCTATTGTTCGGCAATGAATAATTTAATTCATTATGCATCAGGCTCCCCAGGAGCAAACCTTACAATGGGACTGGATTGCTGACTCAGAAAGTATCCCTTATTTACGATTATTTAGCATTTCCAGTGCTTCAGTGTTCTAATAGCATGGGAAGCAAATGACGTCACCGTGAAATCCACTCTTTCTTCAATAATTAAAACATTTTGAAGCTCTGAAGGTACACATCAGAGCAAGTTCTTCTCAAGCGCTCGGTTCTTTTGAAAGCTGGTTTAAAGAGAAGTAGCAAAACCATGCTTACCAAGAACCGGGGAAATAGCTACAGATAGAAAGTGGCCACCTTCAAACTATCCACAAGGTCTCAGGACATCAAGTTTTTAGGACTGGTAAACTGTTGCAGTTTTAATTGCCTTTAAAGCATGCACCCAGCTTCCTGAGTGAGAAGAACGTGTGAGCACTAGAGATACGTACGTTGCGTCTTGAGCTGCGCCATGTCCTGGCCGTTTCTGCGTCTCCTCTCCCTGCTTTCCACCTGTCAGCAAGTGGACAACCTCTTCCTTGGGCTGCCATGATGTTCTGCCTACGCGCCCAGTGCCGGATGACCCTCTGAAACTCTTGAGACATGTTGAAGCTTTTCTTCCAGGAGTTGTTCCCGCTGGGCTTTTTGTCACGGTGACCTGAAAGCTCACTGTCCCTTCTTCATACCCCGCAGGTTTCTTTTGATTTTAGTGTTAAAACTCTTCACCATATTTCCCCCAAGTTCAAAGTGCAAACTGTTGTCAAGGTTCAAGGTCTCTATGTGTAGATTTTAATTATTCTCATTCTGTACTCAATGTATCATGTCTCACACACACACACACACACACACACACACATACACACACAGAGACATACACACATACACACATACAAACACATACACACACATACAAACACATACACACACATACACACACATACACTCATACATACACATACACACATACACACATACACACACACACAATGTTTTTACAACTCTGAATGAAAAGCTGGGGACGTCATGGAAGACAATTGTTTTGGGGTGCAGGAAACAGGGGAATATTAAAGTAAGGACTGTGCTCATCAAGGTTGTTGATACAGGAAGAATTTAGCTGTGTGGGATGGGGAATGTGATCTGGGCAGGAAGGATCCACTCAGCAGAACAAGGAAGCATCAGGTCCCTGTGTCCATGGAAACAAATCTACCTAATTTGAGCTTAGCATGTGGGGGAGGGAGCAGGGGCTGTTAGAATCAGGATCTTATCAATGATTAGAATAAGGGATTCAGGAAGCCATGGACTATAATTTGGAGGCAAAGAGCTGTATTACATTTCAACTCTGCAGCCGGGCATGGTGGCACACTCCTTTAATCCCGGCACTTGTGAGACAGAGGCAGGTTATCCTTGTGAGTTCGAGGCCAGCCTGGTCTATATAGTGAATTCCAGGACAGCCAGAGCTACATTGTGAAGCTCTGTCTTGATAAAAGAAAAATAAATAAATAAATAAATAAATAAATAAATAAATAAATAAATTAAGGTAAGTTAAATTAAAAAGAAGAGTCAACTGCACGCATCAGTTCGCTCCCACACAAGAGCTCAGTGAAATGGAGGTGACTGTGTCCTTACCCTCATCGTTTTTCTTGGTTTGGTTTGAGTTTTTCAGGCAGGGTCTCCTGTAACCAGACTCACTAAGAAACCGAGGATGATCTCGAGCTTTTGCTCTTCCTTCCTCTGCAGCTCAAGGACTGCAATTGCAGGAGAAATAAGGTCAAGGTTCAGTTAATCACTTGTGGACATTGATATCTGAGCAAGAGAGGCAAGCGAGTGGGGGCAGCTCCATACTTCTGCTCCTCCTGCTGCACTACATCAGCAGACATCCAGTCAAACCACAAGGAGAAGGGTCAGTGGTGTAGTTACCAGATGGATGGGTGTGAAGGCATTGAGAATGAACTGTAAAGGGAGCTATCACCTGCTAGAACTCTGGCCTGAGCACTGGGTGGCTTCACTGCCCATTCTCACTGAATGACAATGATCAAGACGCTGGGAGGACTGACCGGAAGCCACCAGGGCCGTATTAGGGAACATCATCCTTTGAAAGTGTCTGTTCAGGGTAACAGAAATATACAAACACCTCACCTGTGTGGTGGTAATTCCATCGTTAGGACATAGAACACTTTATTAGTGTGAAATGATTTTCACAAATAACCATGCCAATTTCTGAAAGTTATAAACAAGAATACCGTAGAAGAGGAATACAATTCGAAGTACCCTTAGAAGGAGCACGCAGCATCCTGTGTCTGTGGAGTCTCCCGGAATGAAAGGGTGGAGGATCTCTGCTCAACTATTTGCAACTTAGCATTTGAAAGCAGATAAATTCATATCAAACCTCCTGTGGTTCTAAATAACGGCAACGTCATGATGGGTGTCTTAGGAGAGCGTACACATTTCTAACAACCTTTCCCTGCCTCTGTTGGTTGTAAAACCAGGGACCAGACACAGCTAGAAGGGAAGAATGTCTAGCACCTGGTACCTAGTACCTAGTACCTAGTACTTAGCACCTAGCACCAGTTGTCGGGAATTAAAGACATTTTTCATGTGCTTGATTGGCTTAAGATGCATCTCATGGGCTGGAGAGATGGCTCAGCCATTAAAGGCTGGGCTCACAACCAAAAGCATAGATGGCATCTCATTTGCTGTCGTGAGAGAGCATGGTAACCAAAATGCTCCGGCCTCAACTCCAGTCAGCCAGAGGGAAACTTGTTCCTGTGGCATGACGTAATTGTTTGACCCAACTGCCCCCAGCCAATGCTGATGCGATTTGAGAATTCTACTACGAGAAGTAAGGCAGTGCGACCCACACCTCAGTCCCTGCACTCGGGAGGCAGAGGCAGGTGGATCTCTGCGATTTCAAGGCCAGCCTGGTCTACATAGCAAGGTCCAGGCTATCCAGGGCTACACAGAGAGACCCTGTTTCAAAACAACAATAATCATCCTAGAAACAGTAATCCCAGAAAACAATGGCTCAAGTAAGTTTTAATATCCACTGCACATCAAGCGATGGATCTACAGATATTCATAAGACAGACCTAATGTTTGAAATCCCTAAAGTCGTTTTAGAGTATTTATTATGTACACAGACCTATGACAAGCTGCATGGGGATACAACTGTGGAGACACATTTGAAGGCCCGGGTAGACGGTCAAAAGGTTCAAGGCGGGAGATGGGGCTGAAGGAGAGAACACTTAAACCCATTAAGACTCAATGGCTTTTATAGACTTTCTTAAAATGGGGCCTCAGTGGTTCAGGAATATTCTACTGAGTGGAGAAGAAGGGGATTAAATTTTAACTGAGAGAATCAACCTGAGGCTCAGAAATTCACACAGAAGTTCAGGGCACACAGCTCATGTGTGAGCAACACCGGAAGACACATATACAGAGTGAGCTGGGGTGCAACCGTGGAGTGCCTCGAGCTCTGTGCTATGAAGCTGACAGTTCGTTCTCTAGACAGACCCAGTAGGTCTTGGCTATGGTAACGGTGAGCTCTACACCCATGCAGTGTGGCAGCCACTGGACACATGTGGTTATGGAGTATTTGCGGTGTGGCTCATTCG
Source organism: Rattus rattus (assembly GCF_011064425.1). Taxonomy (NCBI): domain Eukaryota; kingdom Metazoa; phylum Chordata; class Mammalia; order Rodentia; family Muridae; genus Rattus; species Rattus rattus. The sequence goes on from NC_046156.1 coordinate 8,958,568, forward strand.
ATGAAGAAATTAAAATTCTGATTGGGTTTAGACTTAGCTGCATTTAACTGTATTTAAATGCGGGCAGACAGTGTGGGGCGTGGTGTAGAAGATGGCACTCAGACTTTTACACAAGGGACTGAAGAGATGACTCGGCACTTAAGAGCTCTCGGCGCTCTCGTCTAGAGGACCAGAATTCAGATCCCACCACCCACATGAGTCAGCCGCAGCTCACAGTCACCCATAGCTCCAACTCCAGGGGACCTGACACGGTCCTCTGGCCTCTGTGGCAGAGCTGACTTACCTGGGAAGAGTTCTCCTGAAGCACCCACTGTTTGCAGAGATGTGCTCCGTTCTTAGTTTCTTTTAATTCCATCCAGTTAGAAGCAGCATGGAAATTAATTAATTATACCTCAGGATGGCAATTAACAGAAGACACGTGGCTGGGAAGATTAGATAAAAACAGGAGCAGATGGTAGATTTCTGGTAATTTTTTTTTAAAAAAAATTCTAGCATGCCAACGTGACTGACTTGTGGCTGCTGAGAACCATCCCATTTTATTCCTTGGATGCTAGGGGCCTGTCTTACTCATCCCTGGTGATTAACGTATGCATTACTAATGCATTGTTCATGAGCCACAAGGTAAAGGTATAAAGATAGACGGTCTCAGCACCCAGAAGGGTATAACTGTTTCTGCTACAGGTGTGTGGTATAGTGCTTCAGGTCTCCAGGCGATTTATCAAATAACGATACAAAGAACTGAAAATGTGTCATTTGCATTCTGTACAACTTTCTTTTAGACTGTAGGGGGCGCATCATACAGGTCGGACAGCACTTGGGTCACCCATCAGGCTGAGCAACCTAGCTGGTCCTACTCACTTTGGCTCCTGCCATTGGTGTCTGGCATCCAGTAGGTCCTTGTGAAATGGCTGTTGACTGAAGGAATTATCCTGTGTTATTTTTTCCTGTGGTTTGTGTAGCTCAGTTGTGTGCTTATAAACGGTTGCATTTCTGGATATTATAAAGCCACTGCTACAGTCTCGAGCATCTTATTATAGTCTAGCTACAGATATAATAGCTACAAAGATAGGCATTTCATTCCTCCACCCATGTGTGTCTATTTGGAGATAGGCAATGTCCAAAGCCCAGAAATATAGAGAATTCTAGAACATGGTCTCTGCATGTGGGGAACCCAGAGCCAGCGAGAGAAAGATCTGGAAACAGCTTATGGCCTACAATATAATGTATTTCAGTACAATGTTGACTCCAAAAGCAGCAATGGAGACCAGGGCGAAATGGCTGTGGGTTTCAGATTTCTCTTGAAATCCAATCCTTCAATGACAAAATCACACGGTGCAGCTTTGAAGGCTAGGATAAAACAAAACAAAACAAAAACAAAAACAAAAACAAAACAGTAGAGTCTTGGACCTGAGTCTCGTGCTCTATAACATTTTGCTTTTAAGTCTCTGTAGGAGTGTGGCACACATGCAGAAAAATGCTTGTCCTCTGGTGCAGCTGGATGTATGTCCACACGATTAGGGCATACCCATGCAAGCCCGCTCTATACCCATGCAAGCTCGCTCCCAAATCTAGGGCCAGAACGTAAGCAGTCATCCCCAAGGCTCTGCTCAAGTCCTGGCCACTTCAGTCTCCTGTGGGCAAACGCTGTTGTGGTTTCTAAGGTGACTAGTTTTCTTGTGACTAGTTTTGTACTTCGTATAAATAGAATTACAGAGTGAGTATTTTTTTGGTCTGACACATGCTCAACGTATTTCTGAGCTTCATCCATTTCGACAAGTACTTGGAGGTCGGTGATTCTCAGTGCTTAGGGGACTGCATTTTGTGAATAACGCACGATGTGTGCTACTGGGGACTGCCACTGTAGTTTCCAGCCTGGATCTGTTTCAGACAATGCTTCTATAAAGGACCTACTATATAATGAGTGGTTGCAGAAATTTACATCCTCCCCAAAGCACAGTAGACTCTCACAGCTCCACAGGCCCGCTAGCTGATAATTGCCGTCTTTTATTTTGTTCCAATGTAAGTGCTCCAGTGGGTATACACTCGTGTCATCTTGTGATATTAGTTTGCATTTTGTCCCACTTTCAGTGGTTGTGATAAAAAAAAATTCCAACAAAAAAGTAACTCAGGGAAGAAAGCCGTTTACTTCAGCTCCCAATTCCAGCTTACAGTTCATCATTCTGGGGAAGTCAAGGCAGGAACTTGAAAGAGTAGTCACCTCACCTAGTCCCCTCACCGCTGTAATTATGAGCAGAAAGCAGTGGATGAAGACACACTCACTCCACTGCTTATGTTTGGCTCAATTCTCACTGTTAGTGGTTTGTGTAGCTCGATTTTGTTCTCATAAACTATTGCATTTCTAGATAGTGTATCAACACAAACCTGCGTAGTAACGGTGTCACCCACAGTGAACTGGATCCCGGCCCCACATTGATTACCTTAATTAATACAATCCTCTCACAGACAGGCACAGAGGCTGACCAATGAGGACAATCATTCCCTGAGACTTTTTTTAAACAGGTGTTTCTTGGTTTTATCAATTTAACAATTAAAACTTGCTATCATATTTTCCTGTAACAAAGTGATCTTTGGTGTCTTACCTGTCTCCCTAAGTGTTTGGACCAGTTTTACATTGGATTGTCTTTTTCTTTGATTTGTAGAAGTCATTTATGTATCTGAGTCCTTTATTGGCTGGCTACATTGACAGCACACCTCCCTCTCACCGGCTGTGTCTTCACTTTCTTCATTGTATCCTTTGTTGACTGCACACCTCCCTCTCAGGGGCTGGGTCTTCACTTTCTTCATTGTATCTTTTGCTGAACAGAAGTTCTTACTCCTGTTTCTCCCGCTATTGTCTTTCTATTTCTAACTATGTCAACCACCTGCTTAAAACTTTTAATCTACATCTCAGTAACAGACCTTTTCTCCTCGGTGTCCTTCTAGAAGCTGCATGCTTTACTGTTTACTTAGACCTTAAGCGCATTTGTCGTACTGTTTAATCTCTCTACACTCATGCAATCTGAGAATCAGATTCATTTTCTTCTTGTCCGCAAAGGGGAAACAGTGCCTGTTTAAGTTATGTGCCAATAAAGGAGACAATGTGCTCAGTGCTATGCTCACCAACACCTCAATGGGGAAAATGCTACACTGAGTTGTGGCCCATACAAACATAACTTCCTTCCAAAGCCAATTAAAAACACAATTTGGGAATTAATTGTCCTATAATGCAGAGTATAATAGATACTGTAATCAAGTCATAAACTGTGCGTTCATCACAAGAAAGCAGTGAAGAGCAGACAGTGGAAGGGGAGGGAAGACAAAAACGGTCTAATGCCAGAAGACAGCACTGGAAAAGGGAAGAAGGCACAGGTGCCATTGCCTTAATGTGCAGTCTTTATCCATTTTGCTTCACATGAATGATGACAATAGAATTCCTTATTAGAGAATGCGCAATAAAACTAGATCTCTCATCTACTCCAAACATGACTTATGGCGCTATAAATAGACCAGACCCTTCTGGAAACTTAAGTAAGAACCACAAAATGATTTTTCCATTTCATCTAGCCATCCCACTTTGGGAAGTTTATACTAAGGAATAATTTAAAATGTGAAAAATTATGCATGGAGTTTGTACCAGAATTGCTTAGCGTAGCAGAAGAGTAGAAGCAACCAAAATGTGCATCCTTGGGAGACGACGGGGACGTTGCTCCAAGCCTCTCAAGTGACTGGAAAGCCATTTAAATGATGCGACAGCGTGAACATCATGGCCACCATGACAGCTGTGAAGAGCTGCCTGTCAGGGGGCAGAAACCGGAAGGCTCAGCAGGTAAAGCACAAATCAGTTTCTGAGGCTGGCGAAAAGCGGAAGCAAAGTTTGTTGGGGGTTTCTGCCCCGTGCTTTTTACGAAGGTTTGTGTGATGCTTACTCTCGGCCCCTACTGTGAAGTCCTTCACCTGTGCACCCCACCACTGGAGCACAGCACTTATCTAAAGCTATGTGACACACTTCTCTCTCTTTCTACCAGACATTGAACTCCTTGGGTCTTGCCCTTTGTAATTCCATCTCCAAATATGGGCTGGAAGCATAGACAGTTATCCATGAGCGTTAGATCAAGGAGTGCGCTGGGCCTTGACGGTCTGTTAATGAAGCCATCAGGTAAGCTCCCCAGAACCATACCTTTTTTTTTTTTATTTTTTGATACCAGATTAGAATGAATCAACTTGGAATTTTTCTCAAATCGTTCAGACACCTTGAGAAGTTTCAGTCTTTTAAATCCTAACCTGAGAATTCCTGGTGATCTTTGAAATCTAGAATGTAAGTGTGCAGCCTGTGTAGGGAAGAAAGGGAATATAGCGAAATTTCTCTATGGCTGAAGATTTGTGTCACACACACTATTATATCATCCTGCATTCATCTTAGATTTAAGAGACTAATACATGCATCTCAATGACCACAGAAGCAAAAAAGACACCCTAAAAACAGACTGCTTATCAACCAGAGGCTTACTTATCAAAACGGTGTATGCAAAAATGTAGAAGCAGGTCTTACATGTTTAGTACTTTTTCTAGGGGAGAAAAAGCATCCAAACTTCTCATAGACTTAAATGGTCCAGTAGGTTGTAAATTAATGAAGGAAATAGAATTATTAGAAGAGATATTTTCTGCACTACACATGAGAAATTCAGCACTCAGACATTTAATGATTGGAAATGGTATCCTTTCTATACAACCTCTGGAACCACAGATCTTTCAAGCAGAAAACAGAGCTCACCAGTTGGAAAACCCACAGTGTAAGTTTGCTGCTCTAGTGCTCATGATTTAAATGACACATTGCTCCCAATGAAAATTAATATCTGCTGGAAAACAGAAGTGAGAGATGGAAAGTCCCTTAGAAACCAGTCATAGTGGGGATGGGATGGGGAGAGTGCTTAGGGGGAAATGCTTGCCCTGTAAGCACGAGGCTTTGAGTTCAATCCCCAGTGCCTGCAGAGTGTGGTGTGGGTGGGAAAGCTGACCATGAAGGGTGGCCTGTGCCTGCAATTCTGGGGCTGGAAAGGCAGAGACAGGAGGATCCTAGAGCTGTCTGCCCTACCTGTCTGACCAGATGGTGAGCTCTGGGTTTGGTAAGCAGTGCTGTCTCAGAAAATAAGGTGAGTAGTGAGTAAGGAAGAGACCCAAAGTCAACTTCTAGCCTCCACACAATTGTGTTTGCACACTCAAGTACACACACACACACACACACACACACACACACACACACACACACGGAGGGGCTGAGGGGAAGCAGTGACAGAGACAAAAGGAAATTGTTGCAGTCCTTGGTCAGCTTGCAAGGGATTGTGTTGCTGGTGTGTAAGGGAAGAGTTGTATGGCAGCAGCCTGTAACTAAACCAGTGCTTACCATTGGGTAACCTTAGGATTAGGCCTGCTGATTTTTGGTGAGTTGATTAACATGATAAAAATAATGTATACCTTACTGGTTGTTTTAAAAATTTATATGACATATAGACACATATGTAACACTGTATACTTTCTGAGGTTCTTAGCACCTGTGGGCACATAACAAATGATACATTGTTGCACATTGTGGTCAACCTTGTCATTACACAAGTACCATCAACTAGACTAGTCCCTGCCATTGTCTCCATGTAGCTCCCATGAGGGAGGGGCGACTACCGAATGAGAAAGGTTTCCTTTCTATTCCACTGTTACCAATAGAGATTCCTATTCTTTTACAAATGATCATACCCTCCATTGCCCTCTGTTATCCCCCTCTTGCTCTCTCCCTCCCCTCTTCTCCCTCCCCTCTTCTCCCTCCTCCTCTAGCATTGTTCTAGTTGTTTTCTGCATTACTGCTAAACGCTTCCATGCTACCCTGACCATAGTTGGATGATGGCTGACAGACATGCTGGCCAGGGGTCACTGAGGGGCTGAGTGTAGGCGTGTGGTTCTAGCCCTTTCATGGGTTGAAACACTTTTTCACATGGGTTGTCTAAGACCACCAGAAAACACAGATCTTCACATTACAATGTATAACGATAGCAAAATTACAGTTATGAAATACAAACAAAAGTAATTTTGTGGTTAGGGGTCACCACAACGTGTGGAACTGTATTAAAGGGTGGCAGCATCAGGAAGGTTGACCCATTGGTCTAGAGTCTGGTAGAGTCCTCAAGCCTTCTCTGTGTGGATGGGCAAGTGGTGCTCCATCTTGGCTACTGAAAGAACAAGCTCAGCAGGCTTAGTCCTTTGCTGAGGCCAGGTCTGTGTGTCAGCAGGAACCAGCTCCTTATGGCTGACTCAGGGAGCAATCCCTTCCACAGCTCCTTCCTCCTCCAGCATCCCTGGCCCTTCGAAAGTCCTTGTCACAGTCTTGTGATTATCTACAGTTCCACTTCCCCTGCCCCTTCCCACAGGACAGGTCTGGACCGGCCCCGTTGCTTCAAATCAATAGAGTCAGCTTTAATTTTTTTTTCCCACCACACTGGCCGCTATCTGATAAGTTCTTGCTTGTGTCTGATTTTCCCCGCTCTCTGTGCTTTATCTGCTTTTGCTTACCACAGTCGGATGTTTGATCATTTTCTTTGCCTTTTCCTCCCCAGGTACTGTTTAAATCACTTACTGAATTTTATTCATTTGTTTGTTTTGTGTCTGTGTGCCTGTGTATCTGTGTGTATGTGTCTGTCTGTCTGTCTGCCTGAATTTGTGTAGGTGGATGGGTGCTGGCACCTGTGGATGCACATTTGGAGAGGCCAGAGGACAGATCTGGGGAGTCGGTTCTCTCTTTCCGAGCATGGGGGTCCTGGGGAACACGTCAGGTCATCAGACTTGTCGACACAGCCATCTTGCTGGCCCCATCACACTTATTACACACACTTATTAATTACACACATTCTCCAATGGAAACAAGGCTCGTTGCCAGCAAGAGACGGTGTCCTTCTTAGTTACAGCCATGCACAAAAACTTACCATAGTCTCCCAAGATGTGACCACAAGAGACAATTTTATTCATTTCCCCTCAGATGTCCCAACTCCTTATACCTTCAAAACGTAAAGCATTTTCAAAAACTGTAGAAATTAAAGCCTTACCAAGAGATTTTGAAGAGGATGGGGACAATTTCATTCGTATTTAATATAGAGTGAAAACCCATAAATCTTTGTTTAAACGTATTTGGGCATGACCCACTTACCTGAACATAAGGTAGGGAAATGTCACGATGTGCTAATTGTTCCCAAAAAAGCAGATATGGAGAGCATCATCGTTCCTTTGAGCTTGTAGGAATGTGTCCCCGCAGTGTGAGGGGCTTCAAGCCTTTTCCATACCAGCCTTAGAATCATCACAGAGCTGGTAAGACAGCACGGGTTAGGCAAGGATGTACTTGTGATCTTGTTCCTGCTCTCTTCCACCCCTTAGCCCTGCTTTTAAAGCCTGTACTTTCTGCATAGGCCCCGGCCCTATGAGGCTGCACCTCTCTACTCTGGGATATGCCAGAGAGCACCGGCTGTCATTCTCCAAGGCTAACGAAAACTTGCTACATCTGTTTTCAAGCTAGCTACAGTGTGTTTTCTCTGACCCTTCTCTGCTGGGCCTCTGCTGTCACTTGCTGGATTTACTAAAGACGCTAAGTCTCATGTATCACCTCAGAACAAGACAAATCATAACACCAGGAACAGAACCCAGGGAAGAAGGACCCCAAGAAGACCTACAGGAACTGACCGCTTCAGTCCCCTGTGCTTCTGCGTCTACTAAGCCACCAGACCCTAGGATTTTCCAGGATGGTGGTTTCACAGGGCAAAAAATGGCTTTGGCTCCCTCCAGAGCCTGCTGTCAACTAAGCTAGAGAAACATAAATAGAGACATATTCTCACAGAGGAAGCCTATGTCCTCAGAACTGAAAAATGGCCTCCATCAAGGTTACCACACGACACACCGTTATGGCACGTGGCTTCACAAATGTTCACAAATTTTATTTAATTCACAAAATAGGACTAATTAGAATTTGAGCTCCCTCCCTCTGGTCAAACAAAGCTGTATCCATCCTTGGGCCTGAGCAACAGAGGATGATGTGGACCAAGAAATAGGTCCAAGAATCGATCTTGAAACAGACATTCAGATGGTGATAGATCTTAAAACAGTCATTCAGATGGTGATAGATCTTGAAACAGACATTCAGATGGTGATAGATCTTGAAACAGACATTCAGATGGTGATAGATCTTGAAACAGACATTCAGATGGTGATAGATCTTAAAACAGACATTCAGATGGTGATAGATCTTGAAACAGACATTCAGATGGTGATAGATCTTGAAACAGTCATTCAGATGGTGATAGATCTTGAAACAGTCATTCAGATGGTGAGTTGTTAATCTGAAGTATTTAGTGTGCTTCCCGCCAGACCCCAGACCCAGGAGTCTGTAGCCTTTGCCTCCTTTCTCCCACGTACCCTCTCCAGAGTGGGCCCTTGCAAGCAGTTAGAGATCACATTCCCAGGAGGCCCAGAGCATCTCTCAAAGAGGCAGTGAAAAGACATCTTGTGTGGGGAATGAGTCATCTTGGTAGCTGTGGGGAGGATGGGTGCACCTTGGTAGTGATCTGCAACTGGGTAGGCACCAGTGTGCCTCGACAGCTGTCTTTTATTAGGGGGTTCTGATGGCCCTTGGGCCAGGGACCACATGATCCTCTAATCTGAGATCAACTCACTCCACTCATCCAGCCCTTTCCAGTTTTAAGCAGACCCCAGCTCGCCCCCACTCAGTCCTCTCTTCCTTCAGTGCCTCTGGGCAGAAGTGATTCTTTGACTACTCACTAAGTCTTGTGCTAAGGATTTCAGGACTTCTACTCAAAGCTTTAAGGAAATGTGAAACCAGTTGGCCCAACTTTCCTTAAGGACTCAAATGTAAAAAGACCCAACAGAACGCTTCCTCCTTCCCCACTCCCAACTCGCTGTCACTGAAAGACCTTAACTTTAAGAATATATGAATTCCCTGACTTGGGTTTCCCCCGACCCCCAGAAGAGCTCCTAATGGAGCTCATGGTAAATGGTGTGTGTGTGTGTGTGTGTGTGTGTGTGTGTGTGCTGTGTCTGTCTGTCTGTGGTGTGTGTGTGTGGGTGTATGATATGTGTGTGTCTGTATAGTGTGTGTATGTATGCCTGCGTGTGTGTGTGTGTGTGTGTATGTGTGTGTGTGTTTGTCTGTCTGTGGTGTGTGTGTGAGATATATGTATATATGTGTGTGTATGTGTGTGTGTGAGATATGTGTGTATACGTGTGTGTGTGTGGTGTGTGTGTGAGATATGTGTGTATACGTGTCTGTGGGGTGTGTGTGTGTGTGTGTGTGTGTGTGGTGTGTAGAAGTGAAAATGTATCCAGTTCCAATCGCCCGGTCCTAGATGCCCTGACCGCTTTGCGGGCTGGGGAGTGACTGCAGCCCGCGCGTCCCCACCCCCGCGTCCCGCGTCCGCCCGCGCAGCGTGACTGGCGGCCGCCGCAGCGAGCTCTGGAGGCGCGGGCCGAGCGCGCAGAGCCGGAGGCGGCGGCTGGTGGCGTCGGCCGCGTGGTCCTCCTCCGCGCCCCTCCCCTGGCGCTCGCGCTGCCTGCGCCTGGGAAGCCGCCGCTGCTCGCTGCTGGCTGGCACGGGGACCGGCGCGGACGCGGGGGCGACTGGAGCGCGGACGGCACAGCTGCCCGGGAGTCGCCGAGGGGACCCTGGCCTGAGCGCATCCAAGTGAGGGCTGCGCCCGTCAACCCCAACCTCGGGAGCCTCCCCTTCTGCTTCCCACTGCACGCGCCGTACAGCCATGAACACCAACGAAGCCAAGGAGTACCTGGCCCGGAGGGACATTCCTCAGCTTTTCGAGGTAAGACGTTGGTTGGGGTGGCCGATAGATCCCCAGTGACCATCCCCAGGGCTCAGAGGGCCAGCGCTCGGCCGCACCTTCCAGTGCGGAGTACCTAATGAAGGCACTCACGGAAGCTCGCTGTACCCTCGCCCCTGTCAAGTAGCCTTTCGCGCGGGTCGCTAGGGTCCCTTTCAAATGCAGGCTTCGAAATCTGTATCTTGGGATCAAGTTTCCCTCTTCAAGCTGGGTTCTGGGTGCAGGCTGCCCGCAGAGCATCTCCCCGAGATGGGCTCGCAGAGTGGACAGCAGACCGTGGCCTGGCCGCACTCTCTGGGGCTGAGGGTCAAGCCAGGTGAGAGCACTGTCGCCCACACCGATCCAGGACAAGAAACTGAAGGTTCCAGAGATCTAAACATTCCAGGCGCCAAGCGTTGGGACCCCCTGCAGGGGAGGGAAAAGCTTGGACGAAGCGACTCTCCCGGGGGGATGGCTTGAGGAGAGGGATGAAGATGGAGAGGGAGAGAGAAAACCACACAGGCATATACACACACAGCGCAGCCGATCAAGTGCAGCGCTATCTCCTGGGTCGATGAAGCTCTGCTCCGCCAGTCAATGAACTCCTGAGCGCATTTGCTGGTTGCTTGAAAGGTTCTTCAGGCTTTCCTCTGGGCCGCAGCCTCCAGCCCCAACCCTCCCTCCCGCCTACCTACACAGACTGGGTTCGACTGGGAGCGGCCAGACAGGCGTGACTCCTGTTGCTGGCCTCTGCTGGGCGTAGCAGCAGCATCCGCACCGGGGACCCGGGATGCGGTAACTCTCAAAGAACCTGAGAAAGGAGGCTTGGGGAATGAGCTAAAGGTACCTTGCTCAAGCCACAGCCGTCTTCCCAGAGAGAAGTCCTGCTTCCTATTATTCTCTCCACATTCCATCTAAAAACACCCTAAATCCGAAGTGCTTTCGCTTAGGTTATAAAACAAAATAAAATTCAAAAAAGAACGATACCAATCCAAGCTTCATAGGATGAGTCCTGGAAAACCTGGCCTCCCGTTCTAAAGGAAGTGGTAGAATAATATAATAATATAATAAACTAAAGGCCACGCAGTGTTCTTTCCCCGGTTTAGGGGATCTGTTCTCTTAAAAGGAAAGTGCAGCCCTTAAGAGAATAATTTTTGCAATACCCCCCAACTATGTTTACTGAACACAGAATGCCATAATTACAGTGCTTCGAGAGGTTTTGTTTGTTTGTTTGTTTTTTGCTGGGTTTTTTTTTGTAAATGTGGACATGAATAGCAGATTTTTTTTTAAAAAAAATTATAAGTGTTAAGAGTGAACCCGATTTTATTTCTACGCTTCTAAAAGAATGATAGATAATCCCCGGCAAAGCTGCCTGACTGCAAAATGTGGGAACTGTTTCTCTCCCTTGGTGCCAGGTGACAGCCAGGGTGGCCTTTCACAGAACTCGGTAAGGTGTGTGCTAATGAGCTGAGGTAGGTAGCTGCTTAGGCTTCAAGCTTTTCATTGGCGTTTCTGCATATGAATGGGATGTCTCCAAATAGTTCGCACTCTCAAAAGTGTGTCAGCTTGCTTACCTGAGAGGCACTAATGCAGTGTACTGGAGAAACTGGGTTCAGGACAGCCAAGAGCCAGACAGGACCAGGAGACTTCTAGGTTCCATTCAAACGGTGAGATCCACTGTGTGAGGCTCAGAGGGAAGCAGGGCCTGATTGTCCATGTGACGAGTACAGACCTCAAAAATCAAACACCTCAGGTTTCTAAAATGGGTTTCCTGTGCCAGAATTCACACCGTTCTGAGTATATAAAGTTTAACCGGGTGCCTGCCAAAGCCCCAGACAGTTACATAGCACATACCATTACTACATGACAGATAGCACATGTCATTGCAGATCATGGGAACAGACGACTGAATCACCGAAACCTACGGAAGTAAAGGAACTTCTCAGATTTCTCTGGGTGATATAGAGTATCTGCTAGGTTTGTGGTTGAAAAGTATTCCATCTTTAAAAATAAATTAAAAAACGAAACACTTCCAGCTGGTTCTGTTGTGTTCCTAATTCGCGGCAGCTTTGTAACATGACAAATTGTAACACGTAATTGGTCTCAGACCTTAGAGCCAAGAGTTGCAATTAGTTGAATGCTATCAAAAGTCTAATTAGATTATTTACGTTTTCAGAGGACTAACTCAGAGTCAAAGAAATAGCATCTACCACTTATATTCAGTCCTGGGATGCTGCTGGCTTTTAGGGAAAAGGACTTGAATTATCAATGAAAGAGTGAGGCTCACTGCTCCCTTTAAAAATCAAAATCCCTTCAAAAATCCTTTGGGGAACTAGTTTTGTTTGGGGAAACTCGAAATGTCTGTCTCCCACTCGGAAAACTTGCACTGCATATACCCACCCACCTTAAGCTTTAGGAAAAGACATAATTAACAGACCTGGATTTTAAGTATTAATGTTGTGCTTGGATTGTATACAAGGTTCAGAGAATCTGGTATTTTCTTTCACCCCATTCCATGTTTTCATAAAGTGTACAAGGAAGATTATGTGAGAATCTGGCTTGGAGTCCTAACCCTGAGACCATCTGGGTAATTACGCTTGGGAAACCTACTGATATCCCGGAAACAAGATTTGCTGACCCAAAAGTAGAGGTAGTGAAGCCCACGGGGTTGAGAGTATATGTGAGAGTTCACGTGAGAGACAAGACCTCACGTGTTGATACAGTTGGTTCTGGCCCACAGAGTAACAGGAGTGTGGACGCTAACCTGCCTCACAGAATTGGATGACACTTCCTCTGCCCCTCAGCAGATGATCTCATCTGATGAAGCCAAACCCACCCCATTCAGGATTTTAGAAAGCAAAGGCACCAAAGGCCTGGGGGTGGCGGTGGTGGAAAATACTGGTTTAAAAATTAAAAGCTATGTTAGGGTTTGTTAACATTCTGAAGGGTGAGTGCTTTATACATTAGTAATGTGCAGGTAGGAATAATAATGTATGCTTTTTCCACGAAACACTCTAAAGGAAAATATTTTGCACTTTGGACCAGTTTCCAGGAGTTGACGTTTTCAAAGGTGTAGAATCTGTGGGAACTGGCATGTGCTTGTCTCCATTAGTTACACACACCAGGCACCTGAGGGGTCCCTGCTAATACAGTGGCTGGCAGGAACACGGTCAGAGGGAGCTAAGACAGGGAAACTCAGGTTCAGCACGACTTAGCCAGTGCTGATTCAAACTTCTGGAGCCCGATGCCAAGTGGTTTATTTTTTACACATTTAACACAATAAAACTTGGAGAAAAGTTTCCCCATGACAGTTATCACAACAAAGCTTCAGGCAGGGCTACCCCAGAACTCCTTTGCAAAGTACACCTCCTTAGCAAAGCACCTGTGACGTTTACATACAGAATGCATCCTATTGGCTGAGAAGCAGTGCTCAGGACCCAGAGAGGAGGGGTTTATAATAAGGACGTATTCTATTGACTGAGAAACGCTGCTCAGGATTCCAGGGGATTCTGGTGAAGGCTAGCACTAAAAACTAGCAAAACATCACCAGATTAACAAGCAGTGTCTGCTCCAACCTTCCGGGTGAGCAGCTGTCGGTTCTTCCACGGAAGAACGAAGCCTGTGTGGTTGACAGTCCTGGTTCCTCTAAGTCTGTGAGCACGTGGACCTCTTGCTTTACAAGGCATCATGAATTAAAGACAAGTCAGACCATACTCTTCCCTCTATAATCTTATAAATACTGTAGAGATTTATTGCATACCAATCAGCATTTAAAATCTGACATCAAAATTTTATATTTGTTTTTATTATTTTTAATTGTGTGTGTGTGTGTGTGTGTGTGTGTGTTTGTTTGGCATGTGTGCACATGTGTCATCTTGCATGTTTGGGTTTGTACAGCGCCTGTGGAGGTCAAAGGTGTCAGGTGCCCTGGAGCTGGAATATACAGTTGTAAGCTGCCTGATATGGGTGCTGGGAACCAAACTTGGGTCCCCTGCAAGAGCAACAGAGATACCTTAACCACTGAGCCATCTTTCCAGCCCCTGACTTCAATTTTAAGTCTCACTTAAACATGAGTTTGGAATTATCTTGTAGTCCTAATCAAAACTCCAACATGTATGTACTATACACCAGGGAAGAAAGCAGATGGGGCCTACTCTGTTCTGCTGAAATCTTAAGATTTGGGAGACTGGCTCACAAATCAACATTCCAGTATAAATAACAAGTGTGGTGTTTCATCCTGAGTCCCTAGGAACATGTGAGCAAGGGTCCACAGGCCAGCCTGGGTTTTCAGAAAAGGCTTTGTGATAATTACCACGATAGGAAGCAAAGCCAACATTTGTGAAGCATGCGTGTGTTACATATCAAACACTTAATAAGCAATATATAAATGTATTTTTAAAAGTTCTTTAAAGCCCACCTCACAGCAGAGCTAAAGCCTTGCTGGCTTTAATAAACATGGGGTAAGACTTGAGGGGCATAAATAACGATGAGGACATTTCGTTTCCCATGATGCACTTGGTCTTGCCTTGATGACACTCTTCTGTATTAAAAGGCACGCCTGCCTTGCTTTTGAAAGGCAGAGAACACTGAGCTGAATTCTCACTTGTGCTCAGCATGATGGGAGGCAGAGACAGAGAGATCTTTATAGGTTTGGGACCAGCCTGGTCTACATAATGAGTTCTAGACTAGCCCAAGACTACATTGCAAGACCCTGCCTCTAAATAAATAAATAGATAGATAGATAGATAGATAGATAGATAGATAGATAGATAGATAAATATCCAGACACAATGAACTGGTCAAGAAGTTAAGGGGTTATCTTAAATCCTCAGTCATATCACAGTTTCAATCCAAACTCCATGAAATGCAAGAACAGAAAAGGGCCTGCTAGGAATCACGGTGCCTGGTTGTTTAAAATTATACTGTGTAGCCATAGCAACAAAACCGGCGTGATACCAGCATAGAGCCAGATGTGTAGACCAATGATACTGGTAGAGCCAGATGTGTAGACCAATGATACCGGCACAGAGCCAGATGTGTAAACCAATGATACAGGCATAGAGCCAGATGTGTAGACCAATGATACTGGCATAGAGCCAGATGCGTAGACCAACGATACAGGCATAGAGCCAGATGTGTAGACCAATGATTCCAGCATAGAGCCAGATGTGTAGACCAATGATACAGGCATAGAGCCAGATGTGTAGACCAATGATACAGGCATAGAGCCAGATGTGTAGACCAATGATACTGGCATAGAGCCAGATGTGTAAACCAATGATACAGGCATAGAGCCAGATGTGTAGACCAATGATACTGGCATAGAGCCAGATGTGTAGACCAATGATACAGGCATAGAGCCAGATGTGTAGACCAATGATACAGGCATAGAGCCAGATGTGTAGACCAATGATACAGGCATAGAGCCAGATGTGTAGACCAATGATACAGGCATAGAGCCAGATGTGTAGACCAATGATACAGGCATAGAGCCAGATGTGTAGACCAATGATACAGGCATAGAGCCAGATGTGTAGACCAATGATACAGGCATAGAGCCAGATGTGTAGACCAATGATACTGGCACAGAGCCAGATGTGTAAACCAATGATACAGGCATAGAGCCAGATGTGTAGACCAATGATACTGGCATAGAGCCAGATGTGTAGACCAATGATACTACAGGCATAGAGCCAGATGTGTAGACCAATGATACTGGCATAGAGCCAGATGTGTAGACCAATGATACAGGCATAGAGCCAGATGTGTAGACCAATGATACAGGCATAGAGCCAGATGTGTAGACCAATGATACAGGCATAGAGCCAGATGTGTAGACCAATGATTCCAGCATAGAGACAGATGTGTAGACCAATGATTCCAGCATAGAGACAGATGTGTAGACCAATGATACAGGCATAGAGACAGATGTGTAGACCAATGGAATGGAACGGAGGGCCTAGAAAAAACTCACAAAGCTAAAGACTCCCAATTTTTTGACAGAGATGCCAAAACAAACATTAGAGAGCAGACAGACAGACAGCCTTCTTAACAAATGGGACTGGGTACTCCCATGCAGAGTGGAACTAAGTCTGTATCTCCCTAAAAAATCGATTCAGAGTGAATCAAAGTCCTAATATAATATAGACCTGAAACTCTGGAGCAACTAGAGGAACACAGGGAAGACACATCAGGATCTAGGCACAAGCAAAGGCTTTCTGAGCAAGCAAACAAACCCCAGCGGATCTAGGCATGAGCAAAAGCTTTCTGAGCAATCAAACCCCAGCAGTTCCAGCAATATGAGCAAGGAGCTGAACTTCAGAAGTGTTTGTAAGACAGAGGGAAAATACAGCATACAGAATGGAGAAAAAAAAATACCATCTATTTACCTGACAAAGAGTTAGCATGCGTGACATCTGAAGAATCATAAATTTAAGCACCATCAAAGCAAATCATTCAGTCAATACCTGGACAGAAGAAACCAAGAATACAGTTCGCAAAAGAATTCCAAATTGGATTTTAAAAAATGTAAAGAGAAAAGCGGTCAACACCGTTAGTCATCAGGGCAGAGCAAATCTTCACCGATGAGACTCCACCCCCCCTAGTCAGAAAAGCTACTGCAAAGAAATGGAGCAAACGCTGGGAGCAAATGCTGGAGAAGTTGCCAGAAGTCTTAGCGGAAGGAAGTTCCTTATGTGCTTCTTGTGGGGATGGAGCCACGAATGAAATGGGTTGAAGCTTTAGCTCCTGTCCCAAGTGCAGGAGACCCCAGGTAAAAGCCCAGACACTGCATAAGCCAGATGTATGGAACCCATCACAAGGGAGGCAGGGTCATGAGAATTAGGTGTTCAAGATCATCCTCGACTCCTTGGCAAGTTCAAAGCCACATTAGATTGTGTGGAACCCTGTCCAAATGTTTTAATATTTTTAAAATATTAAAAATATACCTACCATATGACTCCAGGCTACTTCTAGGCACTCAAAGGAATCTAAGCCAACCACACAAATGCCCACACACCCATGTTTATTTTGGTACGATTCACTATAGCCGAGATTATGCTCAGCTTAGGTGATAAACAAAGTTAATGCCATGGTTGAATGACACTCCCTGCCTCACTTCCCTTGGTTTCGCCCATTGAGCTTTTTTATACTTCCCAGGCTTACCTGCCTAGGGACGGTTCCGCCCACAGTGGTGTGGTCTCTGATATCAATCATCTCTTGGGAAATCCCATTAACAATCCCACTAACAGGGCCTCGGGACAATCTGATCTAGGTAATCCTCCAGTTGGGACTCACCCAGATGACTCTGGACTGTGTCAAACTGACAGTTAACAATAACTAGGACAGACGTTGATCAACAGATGGATTTTTTAAAATATGATACTTGCACACAATGGAGTCTTAGCCAGTTATTCAGAAGAACAAAATCCTGCCGCTTTCAGGGACACTAAAAGATGCGATTGGAACTGGAAACCGTGTTAGGCGAAATAAGCCGGGCCCAAAAGACAAATATCACAGGCTTTTTCTCATGTAAAAAATCAAGATTTAAACAAATAAGTGGCATCGAAACAGAAAGGCGCTGGTTGTGGTGAGGAAGGAGGCTACAGGGGAGAGGATGCTGGAGAAGCACCAGTATTGCGTATCTTGTCTTGTGGACGGAATCTAGACTTAACTATACATAACAATAGAATGGCAGGAAAGTGGAGTAGGGACCCTTTCCGGGTAAGAGGGACAAAGGAAGAGGGAACAAGAGCGGACAGACTACGGGACTGGACAACGTGAACATGAGCGGAGCACAATGAGATGCTCACGGCGGTTATGCAAATGCCATTCCGAGGTCTAGTCTGTACAACGAAAAGAAAACAACTGAACCGGGCGAATTTAGAGAAAAGGCATAACAGCGTCGTAAGAAAGATCCTGTGTGCTAGTGGGTGTGTCAGCTTGGTGCAAGCTAGGGACATCTGGGAAGAGGAATCTGAGAGGCATTCATTGTCTTCTTTAATAATCGACGAGGAAGGGCTCAGCTCACCGGTGGGCGGTGCCACCTCTGAGCAGGTGATCCCAGTTATATTAGAAATCCAGATGAACTAGCCACGAGGGCAAGCCGGCACGGCATTCCTCCATGGTTTCTCAAGTGCCTGCCTCCGGGTCCCTGACCCAGCAGTGCTAGCCTCTAGACTCCTGCTTGAGTTCCTGCCTCCTCCGCCCTTCCCCCACCCCTCCCACCCCCGCTCCAGTTCCTGTTTCCCAGGGCCCCTGCTCCGCCCTCCCCCCCTCCCCTCCCCTTCTACCCCACCTTCTACCCCCCCTCCAGTGCCTGCTTGGGGGGGGGGGGCTGCTCCAGTTCCTGCTCCCAGGGTCCTGCTTAACTTCCTGCTCCAATGTCCCTATGTCCCTCTGTGATGTGGGACTGTGATGCAAGAGTGTAAGCCAAAGAAACCGTTTCCTCTCCATGCATCTAGAGCTTTATCACAGCAAAAGAAAGCAAACTAGGACAAGGTGTCAAAATAGATTTTATTTTTACCTTTTTACACATATATATTTCAGAGCCTGCTGAACGGCTTGATGTGTTCCAAGCCAGAAGACCCCATAGAGTACTTGGAAACTTGTTTACAGAAAGTCAAGGAGCTCGGAGGCTGTGACAAGGTGAAGTGGGACACATTCGTCAGCCAGGAAAAGAAGACGCTACCACCACTAAACGGAGGACAATCACGAAGATCCTTCCTCCGAAATGGTAATGTGTGTGCAGAATGACAGGCGTCTCACGGGAGAGCAGACCTCTTTAAGATACACCATGCAGACTGGAGAGAGAGCTTTCGGTGATTGGGTTGATAAGTGTTTGGGGAGGATTTATCTTTTTCAGTTGCTAATTCTAATCGCCCGTGATAAGGGGAAGAAAGCAACATACTGTTTGTCGGCAATTTTCTGTAAGTGTAATGAAAGTTTGTATCGCTAAACTCATTAGCTTGCAACATAAATTACATGTAAGAATGATGGTTTTATTTTTAACATTGCAAATAGGCCTTTTCCAAGTACACAAGTAGAATGCAGATAAAATTAGTAGTTATTATATAACGATTCAGCATTTGTATATTAGTCAGAGTCTTGGCTGGCTAATATTGCGTCCAAGTACGGAGTACGTATTAGTGTGTTTTCATTAGGTGCACGGATGGTTTATAAGGGTTAATTTAATAAAGATTCACGGTGACCATTGAAGATAATAGATTTGTCGCTTGAGTCGAAGACACGGAAATAAACTCATTGCCTGTGTCAGGAACAGCTGAGAACTGGAAGCTGTGGTGTGTGGAGCAGATTCACAGTTTTTCAATCTCATTTTCAAGCGTTTGTTTGTCGAAAACATGGGCCACTCAGCCTTCTCGGTGCAATGGAGTCCTGAGTTTAAGAGTTTGTAAATGCAGAATTAGTTCCACTCAAGGGAAGCTAAACTAATTCTTTTCCAATGGCCGAGACAGTTATATTTTCAAAATTTAAACTACGTTCAAAATCGTTCTGCAGCGAGGTTGGAAACAATGGCTCAGTCTTTGAGACCTGCTGCCTACTCTTCCAGAGGCCCTACCTTCAGCTCCCAGTACCCGGGACTGGCTCACCAGTGCCTAGATTTCCAGCTCCAGGGGATCTGCTGCCCTCTTCTGGCCTCCACCGGCACCTGCACTCACATGTGCATACCCCCCCCCCACACACAAATAACAAAATAAAATCTAGAAACACTGTCTCACAAAAGTTTCAGCCACACCAGGAAGTTGAAACAAACTTTCTTTGCAGTAACTAAAAGGAGGAAACAACTTTTAGTATTTGTGGTCACATCAGTCCTGACCCAGTTAGATTTTACTTGAACGTGGGGAAAAGTCATGAGGTGCTAGTTATTAAGAAACTCAAGAAGAGGAAAGTAGAAATATTATTCCCTCAAAGACATCTCCAGAGAGAAAAGTATCTTCCCTTGTCCACATAGCAGTGATTATGCTGCTAATTATATTTTTGTTAATCATCAGACAGACCTTTCTGTGGACTGCGCTCAAGAAAATATTACACTTTGCTGTCCTGTACCTGGAATATCTGCTGAGAAGATACAAAACATTTTTTTTCTAAATTCATTTATTTTGCAATTACAAATTTTTTATTTTATAAAGTGATCTGTACTTTTATCTGTTATGGTTTTTATTTGCTTTGTTTAAAATGCTGAGGATTTGGACTCAAGAGACCTCATGCAGGAAAGAAAAGCACTCTAACAACTGATCTGTAGCTTTGCCCCTTCCTAGACATAAACCATAACTTGGTGGGTTAGACCACTACATTCAAGAACATTTCTAACTGACCCCATAAACTTAAAGATTTCTAGAAATAGAATGATTCATAATGTTCTGCAAACATATTGACAGTGGTATACGAACATACAGTTATCTTGACAAATTATTCTGTGACATGAAATATTTCATCATCTAAGTGCATAACTTAAACGAAAATACCATAAGGCAAGGGCAAGCAATTGGCAGACAGATCTTCAACTTACTGCATTGTTAGGCTAAAGCAGGTTACTATAATCGGTGCCTTTCCCGAGACAGCCTTTCCCCACATTTTCTAAACACTCCCTGCTACCATCCAAGACTCCTTTATTGCAGTCAGAGTCTAGCAAGTCAGAGGTCAAATGATCCCATGCGTTGTTATCAGTGGAGGACGGGGAGTCCCAGCTGATGAGCGCCTTGGGAGATGAAGCATGTGCTGTGTTTAGAAGCTTTGTCAACTACTGAGAGCCCTCAGGGAAGGCCAGGTAGCTCCCCTTCTCCCTCCTGTAAGGGTTGTTTGCAAGTTAGGGTTCTCTGCTTCTTGGGTGACACAACACCTGGGATAAGAAACCATGAACTATAAACTGACAATGGCAGATACCGTCCGTCCATCTGTCCATCTGTCCATCCATCTGTCTGTCTGCGGCTTGCCAAGTCTGTCTTCTGGACACCACTGTGTGTTCGTGGTTTCTATTTCCAAGTGGGATCCACTGCCTATGTTCCATCACCCGTGTTTGCTCTAACTTCTGAATCTTCCTCTTCTGAAAATCCTTTCTTATGACTCCAGCCCAAATGCATTTATCATCCTGATCTCCTGCAGAGTTTACCAAGAGAGCCTTTCTCCCTGCTGGGCATGTGGCTGTCAGATTAAAATACATATGTTCTAGAATGACTAGAACTGAAGAGACAGCTACCGCTTAGCCTCCTACTAAGATCACACCGCTCCATACACACACACCCCACACATATACAGACACACCTAGAAGTAAAGGTCAAATGCTGTTGTCAATATAGACATAACATTAAATCTTCACATTTACATTGTAAGTCAACAAAACCAAAGATATCCACCTTAGTTACGTTCTGCTGCTGTCAAGATCAACCACAACCAAGCCAGTTCTCACAGAAGAAAGCATTCAGTCATTCAACTGAGGGGCTGGCTTATGGTGTCTATGGCCAGGAGTGTGGCAGCAGACAGGCAAATGTCTTACAGGGAGAGTGCGAGACACTGGAAACGTGCCATGGGTCTTAGCAACCTCAAAGCTTAAGTCTGTAACACACTCCTCCAACAAGGCCACACCTCCTAATCCTTCCCAGAGAGTTCATTAACTAGGAACTAAGCATGCAAATATATAAGCCTATGAGGACCATTCTCATTCAAACCACCATGGAACTAAATATTGAGAGTTTAGAATATAATATCCAAAGGTATTGCAAATTAGATATTTGATCTTTATGCCACTAAACACTTTACCAGACCCTCAGAGTAAGGACACATTTTTATCTGTGGAGAAAATAGAGTATATTCCACATAGGCACTGAATCCCTGGGCAGCTGGGTAACATTAGGGTCTCAAATTCCAGAATAGCATTGCAAAGGCTGTGAAGTAAAATGAAACAATGCTGGGCCGAGTTACCCCTTTTCAATGCAGGTGGCCCAGTCTAGCCTATCCATCTGTGTCAATAAAGTTTTATTAGAACACTGGCCCCTCATTCACTGATGCATTGCCGGTGTCCATATTCGTGCTACCATGGGTATTGAGCATGAGACGATGTGTCTCTGAAAGTCTGAGTTGCTAAGGAAGCCTTTGAGAGACTGGCTAGTTGATACAATTTCTTGTACTCATCGGTCAACTGTGAAAAGTGCTTCGCTCTTCTTTGTTTCTCCTTTTCAAAGTTATCCTACTCTTTTTCAGTCATGCCTGAAAATTCAAACTTTCCCTATCGGCGGTATGACCGGCTCCCTCCAATCCATCAGTTTTCCATAGAGAGCGACACGGACCTGTCCGAGACCGCAGAGCTGATAGAAGAGTATGAGGTCTTTGACCCGTCCAGGCCTCGGCCCAAAATCATTCTTGTCATAGGTATGACAGCAGGCATGGTGGCTCTCCGCGATTGCTAGCTTTTGTTTGAAGTTCACGTCTCGAAAGCAAGAATTAGGTAGCAAATCCGCAAATGTGGAGTTGGGTGATAACGAGCGAGCAGAAACTTCAAGGGATGGCAAGTGGAAACGGTTTAGAACAATTTTCAAGAAGGCAGAAACTAGAATTCCATTTAACACTTCCTTCACAGTCTTAAATGCCCATTGAAACATCACAGTACTTCCCTATAATGAATTGCAAATAATATCGCCAAGAATTTTATGAATCTGCTGCTTTCTCCATTTAAACGTTAATGCAGATAGCTAGCCAGCTAGATATTTTCTTTTTTAAATGGGGGATTTTACTCTTCTTAATTGGCAAATAAAACTTTTATTCCCTAGTAACCACAGAAGGAAAATAAATAATAATGCGTTGCGAGTATTCACGCGAGTGCAAACTAGTGCCTAGAGTACAGTGTGTTTCCATCTTATTAGCAAGCGTAAGAGACTGGTGCTTTGCGCTGCCAGTGACCGGTGGTCATTCTGCAAAGAGCGACGATAAAAGCACTGTGACTCTTGTGCTGAATACGAAAATAGAAGCCTAATTCCGTGTCATAATGAGTAGCGACTGAACATATTTTAAGTAGTTTAGGCAAGGAAAGTATTTTTTTTGTGTGTGTG
Organism: Rattus rattus; assembly: GCF_011064425.1. NCBI lineage: Eukaryota > Metazoa > Chordata > Mammalia > Rodentia > Muridae > Rattus > Rattus rattus. Next base: position 8,981,486 of record NC_046156.1, read on the forward strand.
TGTGTGTGTGTGTGTGTGTGTGTGTGTGTGTGTGAGAGAGAGAGAGAGAGAGAGAGAGAGAGAGAGAGAGAGAGAGAGAGAGAGGTATGTGTACACAGATGATTGTATACGTGTGTGTGGTTTGTGCTGTGTGTGAGCATGTGTGTGTACACAGAGGTTTATGCATGTGTGTGTGTGTGGTGTCTGTGCATGTGCGCATGGAAGCAGACTTTGTCCCATGTCGTCATCTCCTAGGAGAATGGTAGCTGTCATGGACGAATGCCTCTTTCTATAAGGTCTTAGGTCTGCCTATCTTGAATGTCAGGTGGTCCAGGAAGTGGAAAGGGGACTCAGAGTTTGAAGATCGCAGAGCGGTATGGATTCCAGTGCATTTCAGTGGGAGAATTACTGAGGAAGAAAATCCACAGTGCCAGCAGCAACAGAAAATGGAGCCTGATCGCCAAGATTATCACCAACGGGGAGCTGGCCCCACAGGTACCACTGCATGACTGCCTGCTCTCGGGCAAGAACAATTGCTCCTGCCTGGAGTACACTGTAGATTCTCATCTTTGTATTAAAGGAGACGACAATCACGGAGATAAAACAAAAACTGATGCAAATACCCGATGAGGAAGGCATTGTTATTGATGGATTCCCAAGAGATGTTGCCCAGGCTCTGTCTTTTGAGGACCAGGTAAGAATATCTCCTAGCATTTTTTTTTTAGTTTCTCTTTTCTATCTGCTCTTTGTTATCTGTCTATCTATTATCTATTATCTAACTATCAATCAATCTATCCATCTATCTATCATCTATCTCTCTATCCATCTATCTATCCACCTATCTATAATTCTATCTTTCTATCCATCTACCTGTCTTTCTTTCTTTCTCTTTCCTTCTTTCTTTCCTTCTTTCTTTCTTTCTTTCTTTCTTCCTTTCTTTCTTTCTTTCTTTCTTTCTTTCTTCCTTTCTATATTTCTATCTATCTATCTATCTACCTATCTATCTATCTATCATCTATTTTTCTATCTATCATCGATGTGTATATGTATGTATGCGTGCGTATGTATCCATGTGTGTGGGTGTACTGAACGAGAACTATATTAGGCATATATTAAACAAGCTTTCTACCACTGAGGGATAGCCTTATTACTATTAAGTGATTTTAAAAATATGTCTCACTTTGTACTTAAATTTTTGGGATTAAATAACAGCAACAAAGGCAAACAATGATTTCTTGGCAGCTTTCTGAATTCCAGTCTGAAATAGGCAAATCCATCCGTGTATGTTGGCAAAAGGTTTTTTTCTCCCCTTGGCAAATGTTTGAAAGTTGAATACATCATCTGCCAAAAAAAAAAAAAAAAAAACAAACCCTCCATAAAAATTGTTAATAGAATGCATTAATTTTATTTAAAAGTGTAGTTCTTTATAAACTTTATTTCAAATACTTGCTCTAAGATGCCTTTTGATGTTTAACTTCTTTAAAATAAGTCTCAGTCAGCAATGCCCAGGGATGAACTTGGGATCACCGTACACCGCCATCCTTGCCAGCTGACGAAGGCCTCCCTACTGGGTTAAGAAATACTGGGCTGCTTTTGTTAAGGTGCTGTTCAGCTCCTCGAATGGGGTAAATTATGCTTTCTTAGCATCTACTGTATCCATCCTAAATGAACACAAAAATTGAACGACTGTGTCCATTGATGTTTGAAAAGACTCATAAGCCAGTGTGGTATTTTCACTGCTCAGAATCCTGGAACCACTCTTCTGGAATGTGCATTTCGGTTAGGACAGAGGAAGGGAAAGAGGGGGATGCAGACATGGCTCCTCCCATACAGCACATGCAGCTCTCCTAGAGACCTATCAGTCTCTGTCTTCACTCACACTTGGGACGTGCCGAGAGTCAGAGTTCTGGCTTTGGGAACCGAGCAAGCAGATCCTTCCAGCATAGTCTACAGTCACGTCTTGTTCCCTGCCACACTGGATAAAATCCAATATGTTCCTAAGCTTACATCTCAGTGTCCTAGAGTTTCTCGGCCATGTTGGCTGTGCAGTGGTACCTGACGTTGATGCTGTGACTGAGGCTACAGGAGTTCCGTGGATGCAGGGGCAAAGCTGAAAGGTTTATGTCAAATGTCAGGGTTGGTCCCATCCTGCCCTCCTCATGATGTGTAGGTGGAAGCCTACACAGGATATTTTTCTCTTTCTACCTCTGACATCAAATGGGCAAGTGTTTCCACATCAGTTCTTCATCATCAACTGAGCATCCAGGAATTAATTCTGCTTAATCATTGAGCATCCAACGATACTGGAGCTCCCACTGCCTGCTCCCCCCCAACATGCCAACCCAAACCCCAGCAACTCCCTGTATTTAAAGGTGAATGACAGAAAAATGACAAAACGTTCTGCCCTTCATTAGTTTTATAAGTTACTGGAAAGACTGAAAGAACCCCGGAAAATATGTGGCTTACATACACTGGTATATTATAAAGGATGCAACGTAGGAACAGAGAGGCATAGGGCACGAACTATCAGGAGAGGACAGAGCTTCCCAGTGTGTGCACCAAATCTACAAGTCCTGGAAATGCCAAGAAAGTTTTAATAGCCTTATCTCCAACCTCCCTTCCCTCCCTGGGTATCATGGAGTAGAGCTGAAGTTGCCACCACCCACTCTGTCCTGAGTCTACCTGAGGCCTTTTCCATGGACACCTCATCCTTGCTGACACATGGCCTTCTGAGGGGTTCTTAGGAAGAGCCAAAGACACGCATGCCCGGCACTCAAGAAATTCCAACGGCTCTGTGCCAGGAACAAAGACTGTGTTTTTACCAAAGCCAAACATCATGTTTTTCTTTAGTATCTTTAAAAATCGATTTATTTAATTCCGCTCATTTTAGTGGAAACACACACACTGAAACAACAACGCACGAAAACAATTCCATTTACCTCAAGTTTTGCACACCACAGATCTAAGGTATAAGAAGAACTGTATATGGTGCCAGCACAGCCATTTTGATAAAGCAGCCAATGCTTGCCTGGCTCATAAAACAAGGAAGAGTGACTCTTTTCCTTCCCCTTAAGGAAATACCAACACTGAAATTGGTCAGGCAGCTTTTCTCCTTGATGGGACCATGGCTCCCTCCCTGGGGTTACTCTCCCATGTAAAATGCTGCCATTATCAACTGTGTGCTTGAAATGAGGGCTGTCATCACATACACATTCTAGCCGGTCTTTTGGGAAGATAACAAGAAAGGCCTAAAGTCCCAGGCCAGAAAATGACATCCAGCCCTTATGTTCACTGGTTCAAACCCAGCCCGTGTGCTCACTGGTGCTGTTCACACCCAACCCTTGTCCTCACTGGTGCTATTCACACCCAGCCCTTGTGCTCACTGGTGCTATTCACAACCAACCCTTGTACTCACTGGTGCTGTTCACACTCAGCCCTTGTACTCACTGGTGCTGTTCACACTCAGCCTTTGTGCTCACTGTCATTGTTTACACACAACCCTTGTGCTCACCACTGCTCTTCACACCCTGCCCTATGCTCACTGTCATTGTTCACGTCCAGCCCTTGTGCTCACTGGTGCTATTCACACCCAACCCTTGTCCTCACTGGTGCTGTTCACACCCAGCCCTTGTGCTCACTGGTGCTGTTCACACCCAGCCTTTGTGCTCACTATCATTGTTTACACCCAACCCTTATGCTTACCACTGCTCTTCACATCCTGCCCTATGCTCACTGTCATTGTTCACACCCAGCCCTTGGGCTCAATGGTGCTGTTCTCACCCTGCCCTTGTGCTCACTGCTGTTGAGAATTTGGCCATGCTATCTCCATGGAGAAGACTGGGAGTGTGATCCACTGGGGTAGACAAGGGTCTGCAACAACTTCATGACTTCATCTTGTCCCAATTTGCCTCCCTGGCCAGGCAGAAGTGGATGTGCTTCCTTCCTCCCCCACACAGCACACCACCACTCAGCTTGGTGAGCACCTGAGCGTGATCGCATCTTCCCAAAGCTCAACACTCCAGGTGCATGGGCAGTTCCCTTCGCTAGGCTTGGCTTTGCTTCTTATACTCCACTAACTACAACTTTAAAGTCTCTTCCCTCTCACCACTAAAGAACTAGAAGCACAAGACTAGGTTAGGTAAAATAAAGCCTCCCTTAAGAGGGGAGAAATCTGAGGGCGTGTGCTGAAGCCCTGGAATCATGAGCAGTTGGTAAGTAACCCCTGTGGGTGGATTGCAGGGTGCCCAGCACAGGAGTAGTTACTGGTCCCACACTTGCATCAGCTGAGCCCCTTGATTGTCATTACTGTCTTCTGAGGTTTGAGTCTCTGAGGTCTTCCCTGAGGTCTTTACCACTGCAGAAGAGGGTGGAAACAATCTTGTGTTCACCTTGGGAAGCCATTTTCCTCTTTGAAATGCTTTTATTGGTGTGTAGACGAGGGTTTTTCTTGACGTGTAGACATGGGTCTCTATTGATGTGTGTGTCTGTATTGATGTATAGACATGGGTTTTTCTTGATGTGTAGACATGGGTCTTTATTGATGTGTAGACATGGGTCTGTATTGATGTGTAGATATGGGTCTTTATTGATGTTAGGCATAGGTGTGCTCATGCTTTTGCTATTTAGTTATTTTGTTTGGTGACACATTTCCAACAGTGCAATTTTCTTAGAAAAAAAATCTAAATTATGTCCTGATCATGGAAGGGCATCCCTCTCTTGCTACCATTTTAATGTCCTCCACAGGTCTATGTGAGACTCTGGTCTCCCAGGTAGATGTGTTGGGAGGTTCTACAAAGCTTTGAGAGGTGGGCCTTTATGGGAAATCTTCGTATCCTTGGAGGCAAAGTCTCACAGGGATGGTGAGGCCCCTGCTGGTTTCCGCTCTTCCTGGTTGTGATATAAACACTCATTCTCATGTGCTCCCACAAGGATATGCCACCCTTGCCAGAGGCACAAACCAGTGCGGCCACTCAATCTTCTAGAACCACGAGACAAAGATCTCTTTCTCCTCGATACTTGCCTGTGTGTCAGGCGATCCCTTACAGCAATGCAGAGCTGACGGATACGCTTCACCTGCTTTTCCAGGTGGGCTAGTCTCTCTACTTAGCTCTTTATCAAGACAGCATAGTCTTGGTTTTAATTTCAAATATAGTTTTTTTTGTAGAGATTGGTGTGTAGATTCATTTTCAGAAATGTCCTATCCATGTATCCTAGTTTCTGTGTTGGGGTAAAATATTCCAACGAAAAGCAACTTCAGCTTACAGTTCCAGGTCCCAGTCCACCCTTTTGAAGAGGTCAAGACAGGAACTCAGCTAGTTGTAGAACATCTACCTGGAAAGGCAGAATAAATGCATGCATGCCTACTTGTTTGGCTAGATTTTGTTTTTGTTTTTCTTCCACTTTTATACAGACCAAGGATGAAATGGTCCTGCCCACGTTCCGGTCTCCCCTTTTCATTAAGCCAGTTAAGAAACACCCCTCACAGGCATGACCTACGAAGTCCTTCAGTGAGAACGTCTTCCCTACAAATTCTAGATTGTGTCAAGCTGACAGAACTGACCGGCACAAGTGACCGTTGCCGTGTTGCTGTGTGTAGTAGGCCTAGTTCTTAGCTGTTAAATACGGTTTTCTAGTTTTCCACATAAAAATCTTGTGCCGTTTTGTTAGCTGTGTTCCTTTTAAGCTTACAGCATTACCGGCAAATTGCCCGTTTTTGTAACCTATTCTTCTCGGTGTTTGGCTGACCTTGATAGAATTACTGCGTATTTGTGGTTTGTTTCTGGCAAGGCTTCTCTTCCGTGTTTATTCATTCATTTTGAAGGCCTGCTTCCTTCCCCATATCTCCGGACCCTCACACCTGTCTCATCAATTCATTACGTTCCTTTACTTCAGAGAGTTCTTCTGCTAGACATAGAATGATTCGGAGGGGAAAACAAACACCAGGGTGTTGGATATCACACAAAGGAATAATTTAAGTAACTACATAGGAAGTAATTTTGAATCATTTCTCAGGCCTTCCCACGAGCCAGCAGTGGTCAGTGAGTTTTGCCTTTGCTAGCCTGTTTTCCTGATTCGTGTGCAGACTCCCCGAGACCCCAGCGTTCTGCCTCGAAGAATGAGATGACAGTACCTCACAGGATGGTGGTGAGAGTGAGAATCTGTAGTTCTGTAGTTCGCTGCACAGTCTTGGCTCTGTGCTATGCCAGGAGGGTGTGATGACATACTGTGTGATGATTACTAATGGGCCTGGCCAAAACAACCCCCTATTGATTTATAGCCGGGAAGGCCGGTTCTTTCCTCCTTCTGTCATGGGCTGTGAAGGCAAAGAGTCTATTCCTTCTACAGTCTATTTTTCAAACTGACCGATTAAACCATCAGAGGCATCCTTCAGGTCTTAAGGCTGCCCACGACAGCGCCCCTTTGAGCTTGCCTTCTGAATTTGGCTTTAAGCCTCTGTTTAAAGATCTTGAGCTTCTACAAATGGCTGGAAATCAGTGCAGAGCCCTGGAAGCCACAGTCCAGGGACATTCAACATTTCCGGGCAGGAAACCTTTGGAAGCCCACTAATTAGCACATCCTGGTTCCATCCTCCTCCTCCTCCTTCTTCCGGCTCCTGAAGGGGAAAAAAATTGATCAGTTGAAACCAACCAGAGATGAAAACAGCCCAGAGTTCCAAAACGAGCCGTGGAAGAGCTCCTCCCGAGAGCGCAGATGCTGAACTCCGGGCGCTCAGTACATGTCATGAAGTATTCGGCCTTCCGGTGGAGCACCACCATTTCTATGCCTGAACAATGACAGCCTCACTCTTCTGAGTTTTAGAAACACTGTCTCATTAGTAAGTCCCTACAGGAGACTCAGTTCACCCACATGGCCATGCATGCAGACAGCCAGAAATGTAAGGTACCTTCAAACATCTTTATTTACATATACCTTCATTCTATATACTGTTTTCGCTGGGATATTTGGTGGATTGGTGAAGGAATTCACCCATTATACTAGTGTAAAAAAAGAGGACAAGTTTATTTAGGGAGCTCTCCTGCAGGGAACAAATGACATGGCAGTACCAAAGAACCAAATATAGACAGCAGTGAGCTCCGAGGGCTTCTCATCCCCGTTTCCTTAAGTTAAGCCTCTTTATGTGCAATATCCCAACATCTTACTCCAACTGAGTAAATAAGAAGACCCCAACTTGATTGGTATTTGGTTCTGGATAAGGAGGGCGAGCCACCTTGTGTGTTGCAATTCCCATCAGAATTGAGAACAATTCTAGTATTTGGTTGTGGCTGATTTTGCTTGGCCACACCCTTCTGATGTTCTAGTGTTTGGGTAAAACACAGCTACAGTTTTGTCTGGAGATGTCTTCTGGACCAGGTTTTCATGGAGGACCTGTGCCATGGCCTCTCTCAGGCTTGACCTTCCCCATAATATTACCCTCACACCCAGTAGAGCTACAAATTCGAGTTTGGAAGACGGTCTTTATTAGTTTACTTGAAATGAACAAGTATATTCTGGTCTGACTCCCCTCGGAAGGGTTTGCAGTGTGTCATGAGAAGATGGCCACACTTGGGATCAGATTTAGTGGAAGGTCCATGTGGCTTGGCCAGGGCGCTAAAGCGAAGTGTGACTTATGGTGAGAGGGCGTTGAAGACTGGGCCTAAATATCCTCTTGAGTTAGAATTCTAGAACTGAGAAGAAAGAAATCTGACAAAAGAATTGAAAAATAGGGGTATGGTTTTCTGAGCGAGTGTGGGATGGGGAAGGGCAGCTACTAAGGCAGTACTATCCAGGTGTGTGTGTGTGTGTGTGTGTGTGTGTGTGTGTATGTGTCTGTGTGTGTGTCTGTGTGTGTGTCCTGGACATGCAGAACCCACAGGGAAAGGCTGAGCTGTATAAAGCCTGTTTCCAATAGCGTCCAGAGGATGGAGGCCATGGCTGTGTTTCAAAGAGGGAGAAGTAAAAAGTAAAAATGTTTGATCCCAAGTGTGCAGGTTTTGAGTGGAACCCAGTCTTGTTCTCCATGAGATATATAGAACCATTTGAGGTTGAGTCTGTTTAATTTTGGAAGGAATGGATTTGATCAGCCATTGACAGAAGCAATTGACAGAGACAGAAACATGTAGAGAAAATAAGGAATCCTATGAGACGGATCAAAGGAGCCAGCCATAGCTACACTCATCTAAATTATGATTAGAAAATGGGCAGGGAAAAGAAAAACAGAGCAGCGGGCAGGGCAAGAAGGGATTTTATTTACCTCCTGAAGAAGATCACGGGATAGCAGGAAAGGGAATTCGAATTTTTCCTAAGCTTTCATGAAGCTGAAGAGAATCAAGTGAAGATACCAGCTTAGCCAAGGACAGTTACGATGTGCTAATTCCCCCAGAGGCTTCTGTGGTCTGAGGTGCACTGGAGGGGTTAGAGGATATGATCCGAAGCCTGGGCTGCAGAGTCTGGCTCAAGCCTAAGGTTGGGTGGAGATGTTTTCCCCAGGAGCAGTTGAGAGGACATTATGAAATTTACTTAGAGTCAGACAAATTTATTTTGATAAAAGCACATCAAAGGGATTTTGTGGGAGTTGAGATAGTATTTTCCTGGGATATCACAAGTAAGGATCAGGGTGTCATCAGGTCGTACCCCAAGAGCAGAAGTAGCAGCTTTGGGTCACAGGTTTACAGATGAACTTAGCTGCATGGGGCCTTAGGGTCCACTTCTAAAGAAACAGCAAAAGTCTTTGATAGGTTTATTGTTCCGGTGTGGCTCTCTTATTCTGCACCTTAGGTGTTTGTTATAAAAACGGGTTTTGTATCAGACAGGTAAACCACGTTAGTCATTTTCTGGCATTTGACTACTACTGGGGTATTTGATAAAACCTACTAGATCCCTTCTAACCAGTCTGGTGCGGAGTATCTGGAGGATGAACTCTATATGCCTTCAGGAACACCAGCTTCCCCAGGTCAGTGTGACAGCTGTAGTCAGAGATGCAAAAAGTTTGCTTTAAAATACTGCTCATTAACATTTTCTCCAGTTATACGTCCTTGCCGAGTTTTAAATACCATGTAGGTGGCCAAGATTCGCCGTTTTGTATGATTGATTAGAGTTCTGTCCGAGGCCCTTGGTTGCTGGAGAAGAGGTTGCACTGTAAAGCCTTTCAAAGAGGCGGGTCCCTCATCTCTGGCATGTCCACAGGAACAGGGATGTCCAGAGAGAGAGAGAGAGAGAGAGAGAGAGAGAGAGAGAGAGAGAGAGAGAGAGAGAGAGAGAGCTATCCCAGAAAAGGTTGGCTCCTTCACCCTTCGAGGTAGCAGGTGTAAGCAGGAGGCAGGAAGATTTCAGATGCAACAGTGAGGGCCCCAGGTAGGATAAATGGACGATGGAAGGGGAAATCCTCAACCTGCACCACTCACTCTGTGTGTGTGTGTGTGTGTGTGTGTGTGTGTGTGTGTGTGTGTGTGTGCACAAGTACATGTATGTTGGAGTTGGAGGGGGTGGGGAGGTGGGATTTTATGGGCTGGTGAGTTTGACCTTTATGTGAGAATAGGAAGAACAAGTTTATCTTATTCTTTAACTTATTTTTATCTTACAAACGCACTGATTTAGCAAAGGGAGCAGCGGGCATGATGGAAACAGAAAATCTACCTGCATGCAACAGTGCACCACAACCCCTCCGTTTGGAGAAATCCTCAGTAGGTTAGGGTGAGCTACTTTGCATCTGATTCTAATTTCTCAATGCAATTTCTGTTGTGCACATTGGGCAGCTTGGTGGTACCCAGTTAAAGCTCATTTTGTTTGCCTGTGCCGTTATGGTACTGTTGCGTTAGTTTTCTCTTGAGGCGTGGCCTCACTAAATAGCCCAGGCTGACCTTGAACTCTTGATCCTCCTGACTCAGCCTCCTGAGTGCTTAGGCCTATAGGTTTGTGCATAGCTATGTTTGTGCTCTGGTTTTGGTAGCACATATATTATATATAATGTATATTTAATGTATAATATAATGTATACTATACATTGTAATGTGATGTATAGGATTGACCACTTCATTCCCCTCTGCAGATAGAGAGACAGAGGCAGGTGACACCATCAGGCAAGGACACAGCTGGTATTCCAGTCTTGGTGCAGACATGGAACCAAGACCACTGGCTTTCCTACCCTAGGGATTAGGCACAGACAGCCTCCAGGCTGAGTGTGGGCTGCAGACACCATTTTCAGAAAACAGTGTGCCAAAACTTAAAATTGGAAGATTAGAAAATAGAAAGCCGCTTTCTGGAAATTTGGTGGCTGCAGAACACACTCCTGGATCGCAGTGGTGACGGCTGGTTGTTAGACAAGGACTTCTTCAGTTCATGACTGTCCCCAGCCCAGCCCTGCCTCTCTATCCGCAGTCTGACCCTTAGAAGGCCTTAGAGTTCATATCCCACATGACCACTCCACCTCCCCTCGTCTTAGCTGTGTCCTGTCCAGCAGATCCCATTCCAGGGGCTCCTCACCACTCCCATGCCCCCTATGACTCCATGTTGTCCCCAGTGCCAGATGCAGTTGCTTCGTTTTCAATATAGCCTCTACCCCAAACAGTGATGACCCTACAGAGAGCCCTTTCCCACCAGGCTGCTCCCAGCAGGGCCTCCAGTCTTCTGGGTTCCCTTAAACTGTCAGCCCACTGGAAACTGGAGTTCTGGCCTCTCTGTTGCACATCTATGACGCACTGAAGGGCAGAGCTGGACTGGTATGAGAAAGGAGAAATAGTGTGTTAGTGTAAATAGTGTATTAATGGTAGACACATCACACTGAACACACGCAGGAGAGTTAGCATGCAGCAGGCATTGTTTCAAACTCATCTACGTCCTTACACGAGTACATGTTGATTCTGCCAACAATGTCAGGAGGAGCAGTTTACACGTGGATCTGTGCAAACCTTGGCACTCAGAGAGGTGAGGTGAGCCCAGGCGTGGGCTCCTGAGAGTTCCGTCTCAGTATACCCCATCCCCTGCTCCTACTCCTGTGCTCTGAGAAACGTAGACGTGCTGTGGTGTTCCCGTTCACAAATGTTGCAATATTACTTTATGTCCTAGCTTTCTTTATTTTGCTAAACATCACCACCAAAGGCGGCTCGGGAAAAAGGGGTTGATTTCTGTTTATAGCTTGTAGTCCACCATAAAGGGAATTAAAGAACCTAGAGCTAGAACCTGGAAGCAGTAACTGAAGCAGAGGCCATGGAGCGAAGCTTCTTACCGGATTGCTTTCCAGACTCGAGCTCTCTGTCTGTCTGTCTCTGTCTCTGTCTCTCTCTTGCTCTTTCTATATATAAATACATATGCATATATATCACATACATCATCATCATATACTTATATACATAAACGTTTACCTCATATACCTTGTATACATTGTACTCCACCCACAGTGGGCTGGGCCTGTCCACATCAAGCATTAATTAAAAAATGCTCCCACAGACTTGCCGACCGGCCAGTATAATACAGGCATTTTCTCAGTGACAGTTTCTTCTTCCCAGATATGTCTAACTCTGTATCAAGTTGACAAAAAATGAACCAGCTCATTTGATAGCCTAAAATCACGCTAGGGGTGTAGCTCTCTGGTAAACGGTTTACCTAGCATAGCTGAAACCTGGGTTCCATTTCAGCACCACAAAAAATTAAAAGTAAAAATAAAAAAAGAATAAATCCAACAAACTCCCCACGGGCTCGTGTATTTTAATGTCTCATCCTTAGCTGGTGGAATTATTTGGGAAGGATTAGGAGGTGTGACCTTGTTGGAGGAATGTCACTGGGCTTAAGTTTCAAAAGCCAGCACCATTCCCAGTTAGCTCTCTCTCTCTGCCTTCAACTTGCAAACCAGCCCATGAGCTTTCAGTGACTTCTCCAGGGTTGTGCCTGCCCGCAGGCGGCCACGCATCACACCATGATAACCATGAACTCTAACCATCAGAACTGTGAGTTGCCGAACTAAGCGCTTTCTTTTGTAAGTTGCCTTGGTCTTGGTGTCTTGGTCACAGCAATACAACAGTGACTGAGACAACAGCCAGCCAGATCTGGATGACAGAATAAGAAGCTTGGCTGGCAACCACACTGAAGAAAATCATTTAACTCCAGGGAGAGGACAAAGCAAATGGGATGAGAGCCAGATACCTAGATGTTTCCCAGTCATCCGCTGAAGCTTGGGGAAAAACAAGGGCCTCTCCGTATCTCATCTCGTGGCATTGCCTACCTGTAGTCGCAGGAGCAGGGAGGCTGAAGAGTGCTGTGAGTTTGAGGCTAATATGAGCTACCCAGTAAGCTCCAGGTAGGAGATTAGGCTGGGCCATAGCAAGACAGTACATCAAAGCAAACAAACAAACAAAGGCAGAACAGATACTCATTAACCTTTCTTGCTGTGGCATTTCATGATGTAAGCACAGAGATGAATGAATCTGTAAGTTCTCGTGGTGCAGGTATGTGTAGAGTCCATTCATAGAGTATTTAGTGTGTCATCTGGCTGTCTATACTTCATTAGTTTAAGCCGTAATTTGGAATAGGCACCATATTCTACCCTTATCCAGGTTACTCTCCCAGGATGGTGTAGATAATGTGTCCTTCCAGATACAGGGTACATGAGGAAAATAGATTTTCCCAACTGTGTGTGTGAGAGAGAGGTAGGAGGGAGGGAGAGAGAGCAGGGAGCACACGTGTGTGCTCGTAGGTGTGGGTATTGGATAGGGAGGCTAGCACTCAACTCTTGTTCTCAGGCACCGTGTGCCTGGGCTTGTTGGTGTGTTTGCTTTAGAGCCTGGCACTGGGACCGAGAGCACACTGAGCGGGCTAAGCCAGATAGCAAGTGAGTGCAGGGAGCCTCCTGTCGCCAAGTCTCCAGCACTGATAGATGGCAGGCATGTGTCACCACGCCAAGCTTCTAAGGCCGGTGCTGGGATCTGAACTCAGGCTCTCCTGCTTGTGCAATAAGAGTTTTATTAACTAAGCGCTCTCTCTCTCTCTCTCTCTCTCTCTCTCTCTCTCTCTCTCTCTCTCTCTCTCTTTCTCACTTTCTTACTTTCCCCATGAGTATGTTTGGATATGATTCCGTAATCTTGCACACACACACACACACACACACACACACACACACACCATCATTACAAATCATGTGTGAACTAGCTTCTACTGCTTCTACTGTTCATTATAAAACAAATTATAAAACACACCCAGAATGTTTGAGAAAGTGAGGTCTATGGGAAATAGTAATAATCACATCAGTTTACGTTTTGGTGTGAAAACTATTTTTTTCTATTAACTGATTTTAAACTTACTATAATTTAAATCGAGAGTTTGAAAAGAACAGCGGAAACTCTGTAAGTTCCAAACTTCACTCACTGCGTGGCAGAGCTCCCTCATGATGTCATTGCACCACGAGAAAGTTTACGAAGATGTGTAAGTCCTTTGTAGGCGAGAGGTGACGTTCTGAGGGTGAGGGGTGGAAGATTACGGGAGCTTCACTCCTCCTATTTAGAAACTTTTAATAATAAACTTAAAACAAGATACATTCCCACCTCCTGAACCTCATTTTCTCATCCCGAGACACACACACCCCCACATCAGATCGCATACCCCATGGCATCGTGGGATCGAGGACTCAGCATTTCTAGGGCAGACCCAAAGGCGCTGGCAACTGGAGTAGCCGAAGTGACAGCTCCTTGAACACCCACTCCCCTCGGTGAGGCAATGGTTGCCATGGAGTTTTCTTCTCTGAGGTGTGCTCAGAGTTTGGCAGTGGAATGCTCACAGACAGAATGCGATGTTAGCCAGGCCAACGCCAAGCACATCGACTTAGATTGTGCTGCGGTGGCTGTGGTGGCAGAGGTCATGGAAGGGACTTTGAAGTCTTCCTAAGGCATCTTAATCATTATGCCCAGCCATTTATATCTCTTCAGGCTTCTGCCTCTTGTTTGTTTAAGCATTCTGAGCCAGGGTCATGCTATGTGGTCAAGGCTTGCTTGGCACTGGCTGTGTTAGCCCAGGCTGGCTTGGTACTAGCTGTATTAGCCCAGGCTGGCTTACCATTGGCTCTGTTAGCCCAGGTTGGCTTGGTACTGGCTATATTAGCCCAGGCTGATTTGCTACTGGCTATGTTAGCCCAGGCTGGCTTGCCACTGGCTGTGTTAGCCCAGGCTGGCTTTAAACTTTCAGTAATCCTTTTGCCTTCCCCTCTTGAGTGCTGAATTTTTACAGCCTTGTGCCAGCATACCCAGAGGATATGTATTTTGATGCTGGGCATTGAACCCAGTGTCACCTACATGCTAAGTATGAGCTGGACCACACATCCACATTCACCGCTTCTTAAATAACTATGGGTAGGAGGAGCATGGCCCCTGAGCTCACCCAGCCCTGTGGACTCTATTCTTCATGCATTGTAGGTTAAAGAAGCAAGATCTTAGCAAGCGCAAGGCCCTGGGTTTGGTCCCCAGCTCCGAAAAAAAAGAAAAAAAATAATTAAGAAGCAAGATCTGCCAGAGCAGCTGTACATGGTGGTCTGGGTGAAATTCTTCTGTTTTCTAGTGATTCCCTGTAACATTTATAATTTAGCATCAGTCCTGCCATTAAAAGGGAGTCTAAAAATAGATTCAATTCTGAGTTTGAGTGACTGAGAATATATATATGAAAAGAATTTCAACTAGATAAATATGTTTTTTTTAACTTAGATATAGAGGAAAATCAACCCCAAAGGCTGCTGCTGTCCTTTGTGCATAGTGAATTGATTTGACGGACTCGTAATTTGATTTGCTCTTCCTAAGGGGGACAAATCTGATTTGCTCTTAAGGGGGAATGATTTCATTTTAATTATGCAATATTTTCCTAAGCATTGGCACTTCCATGCAAAATATTAAATAAAATCTTGATGCCTTCCCCTAGAACTAACGGCTTAGAAGCTTGTTTATAATTGCTTAATAATTAGCCTTCGATATTAAAATTCTATTAGAAGATAATTATTCATTTATTTTTATTGCAATGTGTTGTGATACAATGCAAGTCCATTAAAACTAAAGGGCTGATGAGATTTTTATAACCGACCTACATGAAGTGAAAGGTAACTTTCCGGCTTTGTGTAGCTATGGATCAAAGTCATTCTCGATGTTTGCTGGGCATATTAAGTACGGGTGCTGTGTAGCATATCATCTCGAGGCTTAGTGACATATAACATATAACTCCTCAGGCAGTAATTATGTGGAACAATAATCTGAGAGCTGTTTGGCTAGTTGTTTCGACTCAGGCTCTCTAGGTAGGCTGCTCTTCAGGAGCAGCTGGGGTTAGGAGCACCTGAGTGTTGTCCTTTCTCGTGTGTCTGATGCTTCACTTGGGCACACTCAGGCAGCTAGAGGCTAGAACCATGCAGCGTTCAGGCTTCTCTCTGCCTCAGGGACTTCATGATCCACAGGGCCACAGGGAACACAAAGCTCCAAGGGTCTTAACCCAGAAAGCCAGAAGGAAGCCCTACCACCAATTCTAACCTAGATTTAGATAATGTTGCTTGAGAGAGAGAGAGAGAGAGAGTGTGTGTGTGTGTGTGTGTGTGTGTGTGTGTGTGTGTGTGCACAGGTATGCATTGTATTTGTGTATGTGCATGTGCATGTGTGTGCACGCATGTGTGTGCTTACATGCGTGTGTGTGCGCGTGTACATGCATTGTGTCTGAGTATGTATGTATGCATGTGTGTGCTTACATGCATTCATGTATGTTTGTGTGTGTATGCATGCGTGTGGGAAGATCCCTGACATCCCAGCAGTTGAAGGGTGAAGTCAAGAGAATCAGGAATTTAAGGATATCATCAGCTAAAAGGAGGTTGAAGGCCAGCTTGAGTTATATAAGACTTTGTTTCAAAACAGACCACACACACAAAAAAACCACATTGTCTATGTTACTTCACAGACTGAGTTAGAATTTTCTTTGAGTAGAACCCAAGAGTCTGCAAGTTTACACATCCTCTGTACAAAAAGTTCCAACTTGCACTTAGTGTCTGGCAGTGCACTTAGTGTCCAGTGATTCTCAGGGGTGCTATCTGTCCTGACAGAGCAGGCGATCTGGTGGTAACTGCGTTGTTGTTTGCAATCAAAAGCACACACACAATTATCTAACATCTGTGCCTGCACTCATCTTCTCCCTTAACTCACCTGACTAGGAGGGTTTCCTCACAGTATGGGAGTCCAGCAAAAGATATGTTCCCAATGACACATGTCTTTGAGTGACATGTCTCTCCAATAAATCTCTGTCCAGTGCAGTCTGGTGTGAGCTAGATGTGCCTGGTCTCACCACTGCCCCATCATAGACTTTTCCTTCTTTCTCTCTACTAATCTTTGGTAATCTTTCTTCCTTTCCCTTTCCCTTTTCCTTTTAAAACAAGCTTCCAGCCTTAGCCTCTTGAACACTCCCCACCTTGCTGACTGTGTTCTCCCCTCTGCTTAAGCAGAAAGTTAGGTTACAATGTGGAACATGCCTGTGGCTTTTGTCATAGTCATGCATGTTGTTCAGCAGACGGCTGCATTGTTGGGGCGCCACGGGAAAGCAAGGGCACACTCACAGAGACCAAGCAGAAAGGCATTTCAGCGGGTGTGCGTAGGACACCTTTACAAGATGAACACGGGGTGTGAGAAAGCAATAGTTTCACACCATATGGCTGGTGGGAGAGAGCATTCCTCATCCCAAGGGCTGCAGGTCCAAGAAGCCGAAACTTTTTACCTGAGCCCAGAAGAAACAGATTTCAAAAGAGGGTCACAGGCAGGGGCCTTGACCTTCCATAGACAGAAGAAGGCAGCCTCTGATTAGAGCCAAGGGAATAATCATTGACCTCCTGTCTGCCACCTTCCAATGTCCTCCTTGCCCTTATTCCAAACCAGCAGAAGCCAGAGGTCAGCAGAACCTATAGTTCCATTCTGGAAGGGCTACCTACCTTGTCACAGAACTGGAGGAAAGCGGGCTAGAGAGGCCAAGGCAGTGTATGGTACACAGCAGACTTGCTAGGGTCACCGGGTCCTTCACCTGTATACAGGAATTCCTCAATAACTACACCACCTTCTGCCACCAAACACACATCTGTTCATTTCCAAAGAATGGTTCCCAAGGACCAGGTACAAAAGGTTGTCTGTAGGTATTTCCCGGTACTTCCTGCAGTGATCACGCTGACATAGGGGCTGTCCCGGTCCCCTCACTTTCCCTAGCAGACAGCAGTTCCTGGAGAGAATGCATATGCAGCTCTAATTTGAGAATCTTAAGTAATTACCAAAAACTAAAGTCAAATTAAGCTGGCTGTCATAGATTTTGGAAACCCAGAATATTATTCTCGTATCATTCCAGTTTAGCTATGACTGTAAGCATATTGCAGTCTGTAAACAGGGAACGTGTGTAGAGGGCGCCCCATATGACGAGGGGAAAAAACTGAATGGAGTGTGGAATTTACCAAAGGAATTGACAGGATGCCATTTTGCACGGCGCAGGATCCCCACCTTGACTGGAGTATTCACACGGGATCTTCACTGTTTCGGTATAAATGAATATACTTCCTTTTTACAATACGTGCTATTAAAATAATGACATGGGTCAAGAATAAAGGAAAGATATACCATACAAACACCAACAAAAGAAGTCTGTGGGGACACTGGTGATGCTACAGTCAGCCAAGGCAATTACCAGGAACAGAGGGACGTGTCCTAGTGAAAACAGGTTAACTCAACAGATCCTTTGAATTGAAGACAGTTGTATTTTCTCACTGTGATGCCCTGCCAGGCCAAGAAATTGCTATGTAGACCAGGCTAGCCTCAAATTCACAGAGATGGGCCTGCCTCTGTCTCTGAGTACTGGAATTAAAGTTGCATTTTCAACTGCGTGCTCAGTGACGTATTAATTATAAAATATATACTAATAAAATGTTTCAAATCGTTTATAAGTTTTTTAAGTTTATAGATATAAGCAAATGAGAGGACTGAAATGGACACACAGAGCTGAAAGTTCTATGTGTGTTTTCATTGTATAATATAACAACTAGATAAGATACCAATAGTGAGACATTTTGAACAATAAGCACATCTAAAACACCCTGTCCAGCAGCTGTGTAAGGCAGTGTTCTCAAGTACACACATACATTCCTCGAAGTATTTAGGAATTTAGTCCAAAAACCTGAAATGTTAGTGCAGAATAGACTGTGTGCTTTGACGATGGCGGGGAAAGCATTCAGCAACATTCAACAGCCATTTAT
Source organism: Rattus rattus (assembly GCF_011064425.1). Lineage (NCBI taxonomy): Eukaryota > Metazoa > Chordata > Mammalia > Rodentia > Muridae > Rattus > Rattus rattus. Next base: position 8,999,688 of record NC_046156.1, read on the forward strand.
TGGGTCAGGGGTGGGCACAGAGCCTAGCATATTGGGAATAGGGAGAAAGCATTCATCTGACTAAAGATGTATTTTATAAACCCCACGGTTGACATTGTATGTACTGGTGCAGTGCTGTGTGCTTCCCTCCTAATCCTGGCAACTGTGATATGTATCCTCTTTCTACTTTGTGCAGCATTGACCTCGATGTTCCAGATAACTCTCTAAAAGAAGAAAGGTGAATGAAAGGCGTAAATGTGGGGAGGGAAAAGTTGATCTGAACTTGTGGCTTGCATGGTGGTCTAGAGAGAAAAAATCCTAAAATAATCTGTAAAATGAATGTCGGTGACTGGTCATTTCGTTTAGCATGGTCATGGCTGATGCCCTGTGTGGTCTAGCTGGGCCTGTTGAATTTGAAGTAGGTTTCTCTATTTCATAGAGCAACTCATCCTCTGCTTTTCTAACCTCTCAGTGACGGCTTCTCTATGACACCTCAACTTAGAAGAGAAACGTCTTTCTCCCTAGCAGCATTGCCCCAGTGTACACTCAGGGATACTGGATCTAAATACGGGGTGGGGTAGATGGCAGGAAGTGGGGAGTGACAAACTCTCTGACAGGTTGAACATCTCTTGATTACCCCGTTTAATATGTAAGCCCTTGGCACTTTCTCTTTTCTGTGTGTCACAGCCTAACAAATTCTCATTGATGCCGGAAAGAACTCCTCACATTGTGTAATATGATGTTCAGTGCTGGTGTTCTTGGATCTAAGCACAGAGGTATTCTGTGGTCCATCTGTACTTTCGGATTACATGATGATTGTCTTAGGGTTTGATTGCTGTGAAGAGACAGCATGAGTGAGGAAACTCACATAAAAGTAAACATTTAGCTGGGGCTGGCTTACAGATTCAGAGGTTCAGTCCATTATCATCATAGCGGGACACATGGCAGCATCCAGGCAGACATGGTGCAGGAGGAACTGAGAGTTCTTCACGTTAATCTGAAGCCAGCAAGGAAGGGATTTCCCCAGGCATCCAAGAGGGAGGTCTCTTCCACACTGGGCAGAGCTTGAGTATAGACCCTCAGAGCCCACTCCCACAGTGACACACTTCCTCCAGCAAGGCCACACCTCCTAAGAGTGCCACTTCCCATGGGCCAAGCATATTCAAAACACCCCAATGATCTAGAAAAAAAGTCCTAAAATAATCTATAAAATGAATGCCAACAATTATTCAATACATTTAGCAAGGTCATGGAACTGACATCACAGATTATGCTGACATCACAGGTGATGCTGACATCGCAGGTGAGGATGTGGTGATGTTGACATCACAGGCTATGCTGACATCACAGGTGAGGATGTGGTGATGCTGACATCACAGGTGAGGATGTGGTGATGCTGACATCACAGGCTATGCTGACATCACAGGTTATGCTGACATCACAGGAGAGCACAAGTGGTGATGCTGACATCATGTGTGATGCTGACATCACAGGCGATGCTGACATCATAGGCGATGCTGACATCATAGGCGATGCTGACATCACAGGCAGGCACTTTCATGTCCATCCCTTTGTCATCTCTTTACGAATGTTTCTCGTTGAGTTTAAATATTAGTGCATTGTCTGGTTTCCCAACCCTGAGTGCATGTGTTTGTATTTAAGAAAATAGCATGAGGTATATCTGAAAAAATCTTTTAAGTATCAGTTATTAAACATTAGAACAAATTAGTGGAACTGTCCACCAGTTCTTCCTGTGGATACTTTGGAAGTCTAGGGCAGAGGGTGGGGGTTAAACCCAGGGCCTGACACACACTAGGCAAGTGCCCCACCACCGAACTATATTCTCAGTCCAAAAGTTTAGGATATTTTAATTTTAAAAAATACATCACACGCATTAGACACTTAATATTTATAAAATGATCTTATAATAAATAAATAAGAAATATAGGGAAATGATGGATTGAAATCCCTGGTAGATATTCCTACCGTCCTGGTTCTCTGTTAAAATTTAACCATGAACCTTTTTGGAACTTTATCAAGAAATGTTTTACTTGAACCCTCAAATATTCTAGCAAACCCTCTCCCCTAGGCATCATGTGCTGTGTAGAGTCCTGGTGTAGATAGATGCAGGGACCCATGTGAGGTGGGGCTCTGGGGGGGTAGGGCAGAGGAGAAAAGAGGAGGTGGGGGAAGGGGGGGGGAGAAGGGAGGGGGAAAAGGGGGGGGAGGGAGAGGAGGGAGGGGGGTAGGAAAGGGAGGGGGTAGGAAAGGGGAGGGGAGAAGGGAAGGGGAGGGGGAAGGGAAGGGGAGAGAAGGGGAGGGAAGAAGGGAAGGCGGGTTGAGGGAAGCAGATGGGGAGAAGAGGGGTGGGGAGATGGGAGAAGAGAAGAGAAACAAGGAAGGGATAGCAGAGGGAAGCAGAGGGGAGGAGAGGGGAAGTGGCGGAGAGGAGGGAAGAGAGGGGGAGTGAGGGAAGCAGAGAGGCAGGGGAGAAGCAGGAAGAGGGGAGGGGAAAGGGAGGGAAAGGAGGGGAGAGAGAGGGAAGAAGAGCAAATGAGCAGAGATGAGGAGGGGATGAGGAGTGGGAAGAAGTGAGGAGAGCAGAGGGGAGGGGAGGAGAGAGGAGAAACATTTGGAGAGATTTTATTTTTTTAGTTTCATATTAGTTTTTCCCAAGTCACTCATATTTCCCAACAACAAGAAAAGTGCAGCCAGTTAATGATGGAAACTCCCTGCTACAGGGAGTGATTGATCACACCTCTGCATTCCAGCTCTCTCTCAGGGCACAAAGAGCAAGGTCAGGCAGCTGCCACCCGGGCCCAGTGACACTTGAGAGTCCCCATTCAGTTCAGCGGCACCAGCACAATCTGAAGGACCCGTTCTCAGAGCCTTGGAAAATTACTCACTTATTAATGAGACAGCAACCAAAGATTAGCTTGCCAGGAATCGCTGAGGGGTGCTTTGAAAATGGCCGTCAAGAATGTTCAGAAATGATTTCTTTGATATTTTTTCATAAAAATTGCGTTTTCTTGTCCACCACTGCTAAACTTTCCAAATTCAACCAGCATGAAATGCGTTAGAAGAACGCGTCTGTGCGTGTGTTGCTGATGGGGGCCACACCGTGACTCTTGAGCTAATTTTCACGTGTGCCTCATGGAGACATCGCTCTTAGGTAAACAAGCCAGTGGAAGCAGAAAGGTCTCATCTCACAGAGCACAGTTAAATGTCCGTGGCTCTGGTATTGCCTTGCTGAGGATCCTGAGGGTTGCAGTCACTGACTGATGTGGGTTCTCTGGCCAACCACAGATGCAAACCCTGAGAAGGAGCCAGTCTGCAGGGTGCAGACACACAGGAGAGCTAGAGACTGTCAGTTCCCATCCTGTGATCCAGGAACGAATTATTCCCACCCTATGTCCTAACAAAAAAAGCAGTTTTAACTTTATAGTTTGTGTGTGAGAGGTGTATGTCTATGTGTATGTGAGTGTGTGTGAGAGTATGTGAGAGTGTGAGTGTGTGTGACTCTGTGTGTGACTCTGTATGTCTAAGTCTATGAGTGTGTGAGAGTGTGAGTGTGTGTGTGAGAATATGTGTGTGAGACTGTTAGACTGTGTGTGTGAGTGTGTGAGTGTGTGTGAGACTGTGTGTGAGAGTGTGTGTATGTGTGAGAGAGCGTGCGTGAGTGTGTGTGCCTATGTATATTTGTGTGAGAGAGTGTGTGTGTGAGTGAGTGTGAGACTGTGTGACAGTGTGTGGGAGTGTGTGTGAGAGAGTGTGTGTGAATGTGTGTCTATGTGTACGTGAGTGTGTATGTGTGTGTGTGACTCTGTGTGTGACTATGTGTGTATGTCTAAGGGTATGAGTGTGTGAGAATGTGAGTGTGTGTGTGTGAGAGTGTGTGTGTCTATGTGTATGTGAGTGTGTGTGAGAATGTGTGAGTGTGTGTGTCTATGTGTATGTGAATATGTGTGTGTGTCTGTGTATGTGTGACTTTGTGTGTGTGTCTAGTGTGTGTCTATGTGTATGTGTGTGTGTGAGACTGAGAGTCTTGTGTGTGTGAGTGTGTATGTGTGTGTGTGAGTGTGTGTGAGAGAATGTGTGTGAGTGTATGTGTGTGTGAGTATATGCGTGAGTGTGTATGTGTGTGTGTGAGACTGTGTATGAGACTGTGTATGAGTGTGTGTGTGTGTGTGTGTGTGTGTGTGCCACAGAATGTGTGAAAAGGTTCAGAAGACATAGAACATGGAGTCAGCTCTCCTTCCAACATGTGGATCCTGAGGACCAAACTCAGGCTATCAGGCGGGTACCAAATGCTTTTCTCTACTGAGCCAGCTTCCACCCCCTGTTCTAAACTCCAAAATCTATCAAGTGATTTATTAGATCTTTCAGGATAGAAGGACCAGGCACTGGGAACTGAACCTAGGACGTTGGATCCTATAGACGAGCTTAGTACCATCAATTACAACCCGGCCCTGACTACGTTTTATATTTTGAGGTGCAGTCTCACTAAGCTGTCCGGGCTGGTCTTGACTCTACTCTGTTGCTCTGGGTGGCCTTTTACATGGCCTCCTGCCTCAGCCTCCCCAGGAACTAGGATTCCAGGCCTTGGTCACAGGCCTGGATTGCTTGCTTTTCACAGGAGAGCGGTGCTTATTTAAAGGCCGGGAGATGGGGTGGGGAGTTGAGTCCTGATGTCACATATTACTGTAGGAAATAGTGGAGTCAGTGATGCTTGCAGATTGAACAGGTAGAAAATATCAATGTGTCTCCATGGTTCCCACACATAGGATGCACAAGAAAACCTGGAGAACGTAAGGCACATGTTCTCAAACGCTGACTGGGATTTTTTTTTTCCCGATGTTTTGTTTTGTTTTAAAGTGAGAGGCAGAGGATGGCCTTGAACTCACAATCCTTCAACCCACTCCTTTGCCCCAAGTTACTGAGTTTGCCAGTTTGCGCCACTGTGCATAGATAACCTCAGCTATTGCCTGTAGATAGGACTTTCAAGTAGTTCTCTCACCAGTCAAAAGGGAGAGTTCTTTGAAGCGAGGAGAACTGGTGTTAATGAGCAGAGTGGACACTGTCTTGCTTCGGTCAGGAATGGTTTGATCGTCTTTTATGAATCCCTTTGGAGAGAGCATTTGACCTTGAGTGCACACTAAGCAGCAAGTGCGCATGCACTCTCCAAACAGCTGTAGGACGTGCGCATCTGCTAAGTGTTACTGGCTTCCAGGCATACAAGTCAGGATAGCATATGCACAAGAAAAGGAAACTTGGGGGCTGGAGAGATGACTCAGATTGAGAGCACTCGTGCTCTTTACAGACTCCTTGGTTACCAGCACCAGTGGCAGGGAGCTTACAACTGTCCGTAAGTCTAGCACCATGGGGTCCAAGGCCTCTGGACTCCCATGTGTTTACATCACGTATCCGTATGCAGGCACACATGTCTACACATAATTTAAAATAATAAAGATAAATCTTTTAAAAAGGAAAAAGAAATCACACACACACACACACACACACGTCTTTCAAATCCTTCAGACACTCTAATAATGTTTTAAGCCATTTTTTCATTCAATAAGTTAATAGATCTATACATAAGTTTGCACCTATTTTCTATAATAATAATAATAATGTTGTTATTACTATTATTATTATTATTATTATTATTATTATTATTATTTACAAGTCAGTGGACTCTTTATTATTTCTGGGGTGTGGGGCTCAGAAGCTCTTGGTGGCGCGGGTCCGTTTCCTCTTCACCACCACAGGCTTCTGGCTTCGAAGGATGGCACTGGCTCCGTGGGTGGCCGCCATGCACAGATTAGAGCAGTGCTTGTTCTTTCGAATCCTGTGCCCGCAGCTGCTGAAGGCAGCCCGACCATTCTCGTTGATGGTGGTGCTCACGTAAGAAGCGGCAGGTTTTCGCTGACCGGATCTGCGTTTCATAACCACCACGACCCCTTTTGCCATCCGCCGCCGGCTCCACTCCGACGGTCTTGCGGTGAATTAGTCCGAACGACCATCCACCGCCCATGCGCGGACGTGGCGGCGGTTCCTCTATGGCAGCCGGAGCCGGAAAGAATCTATTTTCCATTCTTAATGTATCAGTTTGCACTTAATATAACTTCGAATTTCACTTTCCTCTAAGAAATGCTTTTATTTAATGATCTGAAATGTGCTTTTGGTTTTAAGAATTTCTCAGCCTTCCCAGCATTTGCCTCTGCACGTGCACAGCAAGCGTTGGTGCCTAAAGCCAGTGAGTGAAGTAAGTTGGTCAGGAGAGGACATCTTTCTGTTGATATTTTCTGCTGGCCTGTGCACTTCTAAGGGTCATCCTGGTAGTTTTGCTCCCTTGAATTTTTCTGCACAGTAGACAGTGTGAATCAACTTGGCAGTCACATACCAAGGATAGTTTCTGTCCACATTATGGGTTTAAATGTTCAGCATTGGTGAGGATGTGGGGACAGGCTGGCTTAGAAACTGGCTGAATGCCGTTGCCAAATCCGCTGAGGAAAATCACTATGGCGATAGCAGCATCACTTGACATTGGCATCTGCTTCTTCACCACGTTGTCTTGGAACTTTCCATAGAAGGAGCGTGTCACCATGGACAGCCCAGACTTCCTGCCTTCTCAGAATGCTCTGTCAACCTCCACTGTCTGTCCCTGCTTTGTCATTGGTCCTCACTCTGTTACCTTTCTAGAACCCTAACTTCTAGGTCATAATAGTAAGATATCAGTAAATATTAGATGCATGAATAACTCAGCCAATGAACTAGATACATAAATAGCAAAAATGATGGCGGAAGAGTATCTGTGGGGGAGAAATAGCCTCATAAGTGTGCATGACTCGCTTGCTGTCAATATGATATATATCGAACAACACCTTTAATCGTCTCCTTTAAGTCCCTGTGTGTTGGTATTCTAATATACCCTGGCTGCTTTTGCTGCAGGAAGCTCGGCACCATTAAGCCACAGAAATGTATTTTTTCATAAACTAATGGTGATAATTATATTTTTGAACCATTAATGATGGCTCCATTCAGAGGACTAACCTGGCTGGTGAGTGACTGCAGAAAGGACAGTATCCTAGGTAACAGTCCCCTGGTGTAGTAAAAACAATGTGTGTACATTTGAGGCTGCAAGAGATCATGGCAGGGTCATAGAACTGATAGGAAACAGTTTCTCCATGGAAAACACCCCAACTGTCAACAGTCAAGTCTCATATGCTGCTAGTTCCCCTAGAACATCACAAAGCATTGTCTTGTTTCTATGTTTAATCATAGCGATCACTTTAGCTTCAATGACTCCGTGTCTCTCACACTATACCTAAGCTCTGGTCAGCAGCGGTTAGAGCCAGTGTTGGGGAGGTGGCCTCAGGAATCTTGTCAAACTTCTCTAGTTCAAGGCCTGCCCCGTCAGTGCCATGGCTACTGAGGCTCCTCCTGTTGCTAGCCAGGCCTTACCTTGGTGAACCAGATTTTATTTGATCTACACAACTGTGACCAAACTCATGACAGAAATGCATTTATTCTGTGAAAAGACTTGGGAAGAAAGGACCAACTGACTTGGGTCCCCCCTGTTACTTCCTTATTTTAGAGGCACTTTGCTTACCACAACGATCTATTAATTAACAGCTTAAAATTGATGAATAAAAATTACACATTCCTCTATGTTATATTCAAAATGGTGTTTTTGAAGGACACATCCATCATGGAATGGCTCAGCTGAGCACTTCCTCGTGTCTACATCAATTTTTGTAGTAAGGATATTCAAAATTACTGTCAGCCACAGTAAGCTGGTGACGCATTACTGCTCACCTTGTTGTGGGATAGAACTCTTTAGTGTATCCCTCTGGCTGAGATGGTCTGCCCCTGGCGCCACGTCTCCACAAACCTGCCTCTTAGAGCTCTCTCTTCGTCTCACTCACAGCGTCTAAGATCAGGGGGAATGTCTGATTTCTCTGAGCTGAAATAATCAGACACGGGAAGGAAGTACAATGACATTTTAGGAAATGGATCCTATCTGCAGCCCACCTCCATCCCAGAATGACCTAAGTTGATTGAACTCAGGGACAACAAGGATCAAAAAGCACATGCCCTTACTGTGGGACTTGGTTTCCAAACTACACATCTGAATCATACAGAGAGCTCCTTTAAAAAAAAAAGATTTGTCATATTTGTATTTATGTGTATGTGTGTGTATATGTGTGTGCATATGAATGTGTATGTGTGTGCATGTGTATGTGTATATGCATGTGTGTATATGTATGTGAATGTGTGTATATATGTGTGTATGTGTATGTATATGTATGTGTGTGAGTGTGTATGTGTATATGTATGTGTGTGTATGTATAAGTGCATGTGGGTGTATGTGTATGTGTGTGTGTAAGTACATGTGAATGTGTGTGTATGTGTGTGTATATGTGTGTGTGTGTAAGTACATGTGAATGTGTGTGTATGTGTGTGTATATGTGTATGTGTGTGTATATGTGTATGTGTGTACATGTGTATGTGTATGTGTATATGTGTGTGCATGTGTATGTGTATGTATGCGTATGTGTATGTGAGGGTTCCCTGGAGCTGGAGTTAGAGACAATTTGGGGCCTCTCACATTCGTGAGAGAGAGCAGGAAGTACTCAATCACTGAGTTATATCTTCGGCCCTAAGAACCCCTTTTATCTTATATGGAAAAGCAGGATCCAAAGCCTAGAGATTAAGACCAAGACAAGCAAAATGACAGCCTCCAACCCTAGTTTATCCCCCAGTCTCAGACTGTCCCACTGTTGCCCTAGAAATGTTGATCTAAATGTAGAAGAGGAGACAGAACCTGGAGCCAAAGCCACACCAACACTGGCCTTCTGAGAATCCTGTTCAGCACATCCCACTGGCTGTCCAGAAAGCAGCGAGCCAAGAGGAGCAGCAGAGGGCAGAGAGAGGGATGGCTCTTCTCACCCGAAAGAACTGTAGCGCATTGAAAGGCCTAGCGCCCACCAACGTCTGTCACACCCTTTCTCTCTAAAAGTGAGGAGACTGAGAACAATGGGGGCTTTCTGAAGAGAGCAGTGTTCTTCCCACATTGTGCCCTTTCTTCTAGGACTGAGAAACTTAACAGCTAAGGCCTCAGGTCAACTGAAGAAAGAGAACAGACAAAGTAACACAGCTAGCATGACTCCATATTTGCCACTGTCCCAGTTTATCTGTCTTGGTATCTAGCATCTTCCAAATTCTATTTGGAAAAATTAACCCAAGACATTAATTAATGACTTGCACTTTCCTGTCCAGAAAGAACGGCTTCGGCCCACCTCCCTTAGAGAGGATGGTTCGACAGCTGTGTGTGCTGAGGGGCAAGCCTACGTGTATGCCGACTCCTGAGGCTCACAGCGCTGAGCCTCCGTGGCTAGCCTGGTGGATCTGGCTCTCCCTGTCCTGTGCTCTCATAGTGTCCCACCTGGGGTAGTGCATCTGGTTGGCATTTACCTGTATGATTCTTTGGTTGAGGTCTGTCTCCTCCTCTTGGTTAAGCTCCATCAGAGAGTCTGGATACGTTTTATGTGTGCTTGTTGCTCATTGTTGGTACCCAAAATGGATCTTATCAATACGAGATACCGAAGTTACGAGTGAGCCAGTGGACAAATGACACATATTTCCCCCCAGTGGCCACATCCCAGCCAGCATGGGGCCTCACTGAACTCTGTTGCCTTTACCATCTGGTGGGTGTGTGATCTCCACTTGGATTTTCTGAATTACTAAGATTTTGTGTTTTTGATACAATGTTGCAGACATTTCCCATTGGGGAGATGACATTTTTTTCCTAACTGTGAGAGTTCAGCCACATTAGACTAATATAAGGTAAACTTATTCATACATCTGCAGCACGTCACATACGTGGTGCTGGGTTTGTATCCAAGGTGGGCTTGACTCATCTTCTCACTTTTTAGGGAGAACTTTGGTTCCCCCATCCACAAAAACCTGTTAAAATTAAGGAATGGCATTGATCATCTGGGAAGACCGGACATCTTTTATGATCTTCGTGTTTATGGCCATGTTGTGTGTCTAATTTTATTTAAATATTTGGTGTCTGCCATGGTCAGTGTAAACTTATTTTCATTTATCTAGTGCATATGTGTTTGTGTGGATGTGTGTATATGTGTGTCACAGTACACACGTGGAGGCCAGGGGACATTAGAGTCTCCTTCCACCGTGTTCACCACCACGACCAAACTCTGGTTCTCAGGCTTATGCACTGAGCCATCTCACCCGCCCCCCGGTGGTGTCGTGGGCCACCCTTCACTGGCCTTATTTAAAAACCTGGGTAGTAAAATGACTTTTGTTGCTGCTGCTATTTAACTAATATGAGCGACACATATTAGCAGGTTTGTTCCCCGGCCCTGTGGAAACCGCTCAGGAAAGATCTCCATGTTAAAAGGACTGGGGAGACAGCTCAGTGGGTGGTAGCGCTTGCTATACAAGACGGAGTTTAGAGCCCCAGTGCCCACATAAGATTTGGACACAGATGTTCAGTGTCAGCACCAAAGTGAAATGGGGGACAAGAGGATTTGGGGTTCACTGGCCACTGTCTTAACTGAAAAATAGCAGCTTCAGTGAGAGATGCCGTCTCAAAAAGAAAAAAAATAAAATAAAATAAGGCAGAGAGTGACAGAGGAGGATGCTGGCCTCTGCGTCACACCCAGCAACCTCCTCTGACCTCTGTGCCCTGGTACAAAAGTACAACACGCACAGCCACATGCACACACAAATGCACACACACACACATGTGCATGCACATGCAACACACACACAGTGAAGTTACACACTGAAAAGATGGCCCGGTGATTAAGGGTGCCTACTAGAGTCTCATAGGGCCTTTGTGTTTAACATGCGAAGCCCACGTTCAGAGACTAGCACATCGAATTTAAAAATGAAATACTTTTTGTAAAAGATGATAAAATCCAGTTATCAATCAGCTTTCCTTTCATAGTGACCTAATCCGCCGGCTGTGGAGCAACACGGGTTTTCATTCAGTAGATGTTTAACGTGTGAAAGAAGCCATTTGGCAGAATGGGAAGGCAAACAGAAGCCCTGTTAGAAGCAAGACCTCAGGGAGAGCCCCCGGGTCCACCCCTTAATTGGCAGTACCTGGAACAGGCAGCGCTCAGGGCAGAGTACCGAATGTTCCAGTTTTAAAGCCATTTATCACCAGAGTGCAGATGCTTGCAGGTTTGGGGTTAACTCAGGCTACATAGCTCCCTTTCCTTGTCTACCTCTTACTTTATGTGACTTCAGCTTTTATTTCAATGCTAATTGTCCTTTGGCTTCCTGATTTCTGACAGTGTAGCAGATACAATTGGGGAGTCGAGCTCTCCTAATACAGCTTCCTAAAGAACAGGGCAGAGAGTGACCCTGTTGGGTAAGAGAGTATTAAAACTGAATTTCTTTGTGAGCCTGACACTGTGAATGTATTCTTGCCTATACAAAGGTTGATTCCTTTGAACAGAATTAAGGGCTTATAATAGACCCAGAGAGACTGAATTATCAATGTGATGGAGGGGGAAGGACTCTCTGACTTAATTGAATGGGAGAAACAGTATCAACCACTTCAAATTTTACTGCCATGTAGACAAAAGTGGTGTCTGTTTTCTTTCTCCTGTATTTTTGTATCTGACTACTCATTCATTCAATCAGCACATACTTCCTGAGGTATGGGTGTGCCCTTCAAGGACTGGATGGTTCCTCCTGTTTGGTGAGACAGGCCTCCCCTGCACCTCAAGTCAACGTCGTGAGCAACCCGTAGGGTTTCCCATCTTCTGAAATACAGTTGCTACCAGAGAAACCGAGGTGCCCTTTGGAGTCTCACTAATCAAAGAATCCAGAGATGGACTCACCAGGAAGCTCAAGGATGGTTTTATGAGACGTTATGGGAAAACAGTACAGGTTAGGGGAAGAACCTAGCAGCCTCTGGGAAGGTCGATGAAGAGTCGTGCCTTTTAGGTGTAGGGCAGAAGGGCACAGCTTGTTAAGAAAGGAAAGGGATGCCCTAGCGTGGACGTGGGCTGTCAGTCAAGCTGAGGAACCTGAGGAACGAGATCCAAGGCCCCATGCATGTGCTCTTCTTAGTCCTCCAAGACCCCATGCACGCCGTCTGCTCCTCTGTAGTCCTCCTCGAGCTCCTCTTTCATTTTGAGAGCTTCCACCCTCCCCTGCAAACAGTTTCCTTTCACACAGCACGCAGAGTGGCTTTTCTGCCCCCACTCTACTTCACACAATGGTGTCTGCTTTGGGAGGGGAGAGGCACAGCAAGTTACATACCATTTTCTCTCAAATGGAGTGCTACTGGACACTGTGAGGCCCAAGCAAGAGAAGGAGCCTGCAGCGCTGCTAGCCTTAGCCGGGCCACCATCAGCTGGGGTCAGGTTGTTTACTGCCCTAGCTCCTGGTCTCGCCTTGGCTGTTCTTGGCTTTTTGTTTTGCTTTGAATTCACAGTCATAGGCTTTTCAGTGTGTAATAAGAAAGACAGCAGCGTAATCCCAGTTATAAAATTAAGCAATTTTACTTTAAGACCGTTTTTCTCCACACTGGTCTTCTACTCATGAGAATAAATCATATATATATATATATATATATGTATATACACATACACACACACATATATACATATACATATATGTATGTATATATATATGGTGTGTATAATATATAATATATGCTGCTCCACTTTTTGATAAGTCTAAAGTGACTATTTATAAACTCTAGTAGTTTAAATAGCAACCCAACAGAATGCAGTTACATTCAGAGTGTATAATATGAATTGGAAGCTGTCCCTGGTGTACAGAAACCAACCACAGGACCAAATGCAGTACATAAGCTGCTGATGAGCTCACTCTGTCACCGAGGGGAGCTTCTGCATCACACTTGGACCAAGATAGAAGCCAAGGAACATCAGCCAGTTGATTTGCACAGGTATTCAGTGCAAGAGTTTAAAACCACAAGATGCGTTTTCTTGTATCCCATATGGACATGGTAGCTCACGGCCAATTCTTTCCCCTGCCTTTTAACGTATAGCGTTATCAAAACAACCTAAATATAGCATAGTTTGTTTGTCAACAATCGCCTACTTCCTGCCTGCTGGTGGTGGCACACAATCCTAGCACTTGGGAGGCAGAGGCTGGCAGATCCCCAAGTTCAAGGCCAGCCTGGGTTACAGAGTGAGTTCCAGGACAGCCAAGGCTACACAGAGAAACCCTGTTTCAGAAAACAAAACAGAACAGCATCATCATCAACAACAAGTTGCCTTCTTCCTTACATAATTTATTTGAGGTAGTTTTAAATGTGTCCTTTATCACATCTTATAATGATGAATATTACATATAATAATAAATACAAATTTTATAATTCAGTATTTTAGAAAATAAAGTATTTGTCCGTGTATGTCTCTGGTATATGTATGTATAAGTTTTTTTATGTGTACCCGTGGAGATGGTGTGTGTGCACACGTGTGCATGTATGTGTGGAAGCCAGAGCTCAGCCTCATCAAGGGTCTTCCTCAGCTTTCTCCAGCTTACATTTTGTTTTTGAAGCAGGGTCTCTCACTGGCCCTGAGCCTCTGACTCAGCTGGGCTGGCAGACTAGGGAGCTCCAGCGGTTCATGCCTTCTGCACACAGGATTACAGAAGGCATCTGGCCTTCTGCACACAGGATTACAGAAGGCATCAATGGCCTTCTGCACACAGGATTACAGAAGGCATCAATGGCCTCCTGCACACAGGATTACAGAAGGCATCAATGGCCTTCTGCACACAGGATTACAGAAGGCATCAATGGCCTTCTGCACACAGGATTACAGAAGGCATCAATGGCCTCCTGCACACAGGATTACAGAAGGCATCAATGGCCTTCTGCACACAGGATTACAGAAGGCATCAATGGCCTCCTGCACACAGGATTACAGAAGGCATCAATGGCCTCCTGCACACAGGATTACAGAAGGCATCAATGGCCTCCTGCACACAGGATTACAGAAGGCATCAATGGCCTCCTGCACACAGGCTTACAGAAGGCATCAATGGCCTCCTGCACACAGGATTACAGAAGGCATCAATGGCCTCCTGCACACAGGATTACAGAAGGCATCAATGGCCTCCTGCACACAGGATTACAGAAGGCATCAATGGCCTCCTGCACACAGGATTACAGAAGGCATCAATGGCCTCCTGCACACAGGATTACAGAAGGCATCAATGGCCTCCTGCACACAGGATTACAGAAGGCATGGATCCTGGCAGGGCTTGGAGATCTGAACTCAGATCTTCATGCTTGCATAGCAAACCCTTTACTGACCAAGCCATCACGTCAGCCACACATGGGTCATGTTTGTATTTCTTTCTTTTGTTTTTTAAGGGAGAATGCTAAATTACTATATTGGAAATCTCCCCTTTATTTAAGAAAATTAGTTCAGAAAGGCTGAAGTTTGCCAAAGGACAAATACTAGATTAGTGGTTCTCAACCTGTGGGTTGTGACCCCTTTCACAAGGGTCTCATATCAGGTATCCTGCATATCAGATGTTTACAGTGTGATTCAAAACAGTAGCAAAATCACTATTATAGAGTAGCAACAAAAATAATTTCATAGTTGGGGTCACCACATCGTGAGGAACTCTATTAAAGGGTCACAGTGTGAGGAAGGTTCTGAACCACTGTCCTAGATGGAATCTAAAGGCAGTCTCATTCTGGATACATCTCATCTGGGTCAGTCCCTTTCCCTGATGCAGCTGTGATCAGGCGCTGGGACACTGAGGGAGGCTGAAGGGCTCTCAGGGACAAACCAAGAGGTGTATTGATCCCTGGGACAGACTGGAGGCTGGTGAGGGTTACAGGTCTATTAAGTATTCCAATCCAGAGATTTAAGAAAGGGCATTGCTACCAGAGGAGGGTAGGAGGGAGAAAGGAGGGCAGTGGGGAGGGGAGGAGAAGAGAGAGGGCAGGGGAAGGGAGGGGCAGGGGGGGGGGAAAGAGAAGGGGCAGGGGAAGAGGGGAGGGGGGGGAGGGCAGAGAAGCAGGAGGGGAGGAGAGGAGGAGGGGGGAGAGAAGGGAGGAAGGGGCAGGGGAGGGAGGGGGAAGAGAAGGGGCAGGGGAGGAGTTTTACTGTGACATGATTGAGGTAGAAAAGTGCTAAGGTCAAAGTTACATTAAAGCATCTGGAAAGAACTGTCACAAAGTTGAAAACACCAGGCTGTTGAGTGTGTATCTGGAATCAATATGGAGTGCAGATGAAAACCAAACAGGAGAGCCACTCAGGAAAGGTGACGGAAGACTTGGAAAACAACCTGCTTGGGAGTTAGAGAGGAAAAAATATTATAGGAAAAACAAACAACATTTAAAAAAGCGTGACAGAGGAGACCCAGAATCACACAGGAAAATCAAGAGCCAGGGAGAATGGCTAACAATGTCTTGATTTATTCTGGGCACTTTCGTGTGTGGTCTTCAGGATAACACAGGGACATCCATTCACACATCCATGTTGGCACATGAGGACACACATGCTTGGTGTCAAATCTTTGCCCTCTGTTCAGCTGTTAGGTCCTGACACAAACACTTCCAGCCTCACAAGACAATTTTCCTTTTCTTTCCTAAACAAATATTATTTTATGTCCCTGTGTGTGTGAATGTGTCTGTGTGTACATGTGTGTATATGAATATGTGCGTGCATGTGTACATGCATGTGTATGTATGTGTGTGCACATGTGACTGTGTGCACCTGTGTGTACGTGTGTATGTGTGCATGTGTGTATATGAATATGTGCGTGCATGTGTACATGCATGTGTATGTATGTGTGCGCACGTGTGACTGTGTGCATGTGTGTGTACATGTGTATGTGTGCATGTGTGCATATATGTGTGTATGCTTAAGTGCCATGCTATGTGTGAGGCGATGAGAGGACAACCTGGTTGAGGATAAAAACCTGTATTTCATCTTTGCAGCATGTGAGTCCTGGTGATAAATACGTTTACACACCCAGCTATCTCATAGGACACAGAAGCAGCTCTTCCTGTTAAACTGGAGACTCTTACTTTAAACCACCATGCCTTTAGCCTCGTCCCAGGCTCAACAGTAAACTGCATTCACTTCCTGGTCCTGGTACCCTTTAAACACTCCAGTTCTCAGTTACCTAAAAAGTAGACATTTTTGAAGCTGCATCCATATAACTCCTTGGTACTTGGCTCTGGCTTTCTGGTGTCATGTGACAGGGAAAGTTTGAGAGGTTGCAGACCAAGCAGAGCAAGACACACCTTTGACCTTAGTGACTGCATGAACTCTTAAGAGCTCTGGACTCTCAAAGCCTTGCTGTGCTCATGTACAAAACAGACTTAATGTGTATTACCTTGTAGAGTGCTGTGACTATGGCATCTAGAACTAGCTTAGCCTGCAGTAGCCAGTTGTAAAATATGTAAAATAGTGGTTATAGGGGAATCATGGGTTTGCTGCAGACAACTGGGGCCCAGTGATCATCTCGCCTCTAAAATCAAGTTACGCATGCTCTAGCAAAGTTCAGCCTGAAAATGTATGTGAGCATAGACAGAAAATACGTTTTCTGAAGTACAGAGGGCTACCACATACTGCCACAGGGGACAGGCTGTTCTTTACAGGGACAGCAATAAGACAAGGCAGTCCTGTGTAGAGAGCAGCTCAGGAAATCATCTGGAAAAGGCAGAAAGATTCGAGGGTATGGCCACCACAGAACCATCAGAGGGCCCTGCTGCTGCTGCTGCTGCTGCTGCTGCTGGTGGTGGTGGTGGTGTGTGTGTGTGTGTGTGTGTGTGTGTGTGTGTGTGTGTGTGTGTGCTGACATCACAAACACCTGTCTACCTCTCTGCTTCCCTCAGATTTGCACCCCTGACCTGGTGGTGTTCCTGGCTTGTGCCAACCAGAGGCTCAAGGAGAGATTACAGAAGCGTGCGGAGCAGCAGGGGCGGCCGGATGACAACCTGAAAGCCACGCAAAGGAGACTAGTGAACTTCAAGCAGAACGCCGCGCCGCTAGTGAAGTACTTCCAGGAGAAGGGGCTCATCGTGACTGTAAGTTGGCTTCACAGGGGGGTGTGTAACACACGGGAATGACTTTCAGACCTCCAACCAGCCCATGTTCTCGCTAGGAAATGCTCCTGATTTTAAGGCGTAGCTTTCAGGACAACGTGCGGCATCAGTTTTTGAAGGGTAGTCATTTTTAGTAATATCCCTTGATCTAGCCATAGCGATTTTTACAACCTTGCATTATAGTTTGATTTTTTTTGCAAGAGGAAAACCTTGTCTCCAGTTCTATCCGGTTTTGAGTGTTTGAGGCCACAGTCTGGGGAGTTTTAAGCCATGTGCGCCCATTTCTCCGTTTGCTAGGGCCTCCTGACACCAGTAGACAGCAGTTGGCGTGGTGTGGAAGGAGAGTGGATTTTTAATTTGTACTTTGTCACGTACTAAAAGGCAACGGACCCTGACTCTGCCGTAGTGCTCTCTGATGGTTTGACTTGTAAAAGAGAGAGGGGACTGAGATGGGAGGTGTCCATCTTTCCGCTCCTTTAGTAGAGTGCATGTATACACACACGTGACGATATAAATGTTTTCCGACATGCTCGTTTGGCTCTAAGGTCACTGGTATTCAGTGTTCCAGTGAAGGTTGATACTGAGTCTTTGACCCTTCTTCATGTGTGAGTGCAAGCGTCAGAGGGGAAGGCCATTCTGGCTAGCAGCTCTGATTCAAGGATTAGTTCTCGTGCCACAAAGCCCACAGCATCTACCTGGCAGCTGGTTCATGGTGGGCAGCCTCAGTTCTCTTTCCTGCCCTCTCTGCCCCTTTGCCTCAGACTGGGAGTTCTTGCCGAGTGGGCCCGTGAATCCCACTGGGAACCTGGTTAAAATGGTGTCCGCCCATCTCATTCTTTTTCAGTTCCTATGTAACAACAGAAGTATAGTTACAGACCAAAGGATGCCTGGGTGAACTAAAATGCCCTGAGCTGTAGCGATTGGAGAGTAATCACTTTGCAGTCTTCATATTGTGATTTGTGCTCTAAGTCAGCGTCGTAAATCTGGTCTGGAAACAACTACCATGCCAGAGGTCATTTATTTTTTGGCTTAAAACAGACACCAAGCTCTAGAAAATGTTCGGGAACATTTGGGTGGATTTTTCTATGGTGTGTGTGTGTGTGTGTGTGTGTGTGTGTGTGTGTGTGTGCGCGCGCGTGTGGGTTGTGTTGTGTTGTGTTTTTCTCACCAATTAACAGTGCTGATTTCTGCCTCCTGGATAATAAAAGAAATGAACCCCACAGACTGAATCCCAACAGAAGAAGCAAAGCCAGAGTTTTAATTGCTATGTACAAGGCTTGAAGGTTTTACGAGCTGTCCTCATGACTCCCTGCCTCTCACGGTCCTCACAAGCTGAGCAGATTTCCCAAATGAATGCAGAGTGAGGAGTGTTAATTTACTAATATTTTGCGAGAAGGTGAGTTGCCACCGCCTGTAATTGAGGAAGGCTGTGACAGTAGGTCTAGCAGCCTGTGACCTCACTGCCGGAGTCAAATGAGTCCTAAGACGAATGCCTCTAATTACTGAGGGGAACTTTCCTTGCAAAGTCACCTTTTGGAAACCAGGGAACACAGGCTGAGCTCCCAAGAGTATAATTTGAAAAAAAAAAGGGAAAAGAAAAAAATAGCCTGCCAAAGTCATAAATACCGTCTGCCGAGACTCGTGTTCTCTCTCCGCCCTGGGCTCACGGTTCCCTTTCCGAATTCAATGGCACTCCTGTTGTTAAAAATGAGCTAAGTAACAAAACCGGTCATCTTTACTCATCACAGACATGTTAAGGTAAAACTCTGTTAGTTAACAGGTCAGACTCAAGTTTTTCCTTTTCTATGCCTCGCCTCCAGACCCTGCCCAGGCATCTACCTACCACTCCCAACGGATTCCTGTATTCACTTAGTAAATATTCACTCAGAAGTTTCTCTAGTTGTTAGGGATGCAAGCTGAAGACTGTTTGGTCAGTAATGGTGATTACTGAGTTCTTGTTATTATGGTCCTCATTAGTGCTTTCTTGTTGTAATAACCACCATAACCAAAAGCAACTCAGAGAAGAAAAGGTCCATTGTTCAGGGAGGTCAAGGTGGGTACTTGAAGCAGAAACCACAGAGAAATGCTGCTCTCTGGTTTACTTTCTCAGGCTGTTCAGCTACATTTCTTATGCCTGCCTAGGGATGGCACTGCCCACAGTGGGCCTAAACCCTTGTACATCAATCAGCAATCAAGAAAATGCCCACCATGTCCAGAGGACAGTCTGGTGGAGCACTTTCTTAGGTGAGATTTTCTCTTCCCAGGAATGTCTAGGCTGTGTCAAGTTGACACTAGCTAAGACAGACACACAGAACCCCTATATAAAGCTAGGCGCGGCTGAGATTATGTGTAACCCCAGCGCTGGGGGGTGGCACAGAGTCAGGAGGATTGCTGGAGTTGGCTGGTTGGCCAGCCAGCCTAGCTAAAAAACATCAAACTCCGTGAGGAACCCGTGTCTTGGAAGAGTAAAGCAGAGCATAATGTAGGTCGCCTGACGTCCTCCAAATGCACACACACACCACCACACACATACATGCCACACATGCCACACATGCCACCATGCACACACATGCCACCATGCACACACATACCACCATGCACACACATGCCACCATGCACACACATGCCACCATGCACACACATGCCGCCATGCACACACATGCCACCATGCACACACATGCCACCATGTACATACATGCTGCCATGCACACACATGCCACCATGCACACACATGTATGTGCCGAACACATAAAACGTAAAATGGGAGTAAAGACGTTCAGTTTCTTCCTTGACTGTTTCAAGTTCATAGGACGGTACTTGCCCAGGACACAGTATGTTCCTAGCATGTGAAGAGTGTATAGTTTGTGGGGAAACATATACGAAACCATATGCTATAGACTGGGCGGGAGAATGTTCAGGACTCCCTCGCAGACTCTTTGCATTCTCAGGGATTGGATTCCCTATAAGGAACAGAACAGATTCCCCCCTCCCCCATCCATGCAGGATTAACCGCTTGCCTCCTGAGGACCACAGCGAGGAGAAACTTCCTGGTGCTTCTCTCAGGTCCCTGAAGTTCAAACCTTTATGTGGAACCTCAGCTCCACTGCCATTTAATATCCTAACGCCCCACAAGGTAGGACATAGCCATGCACCTTGAGGTCCAGTACAGTGAGAGAAAGGATGTGACGTGGTGGTGGACGACAATGTAGAGACAACACTTAACGTGCACCAGACATCTTTACTGCATGTTGTGGGTGCCAGTGGCATCCCTTGAAGGACACCTATGTAACCTGCAGACAGCATGGCCTTCTCTGTGAGCCTCATACCTTCCCTGTAAAATGGATCTCGTCCTCCACCATGTGCTTATTGGGATTAACTGGATAGCATGTGTCAAAAGGGCTCGTAGTCTGTGGAAGGAGTCGTCCAGTTGATTTACATCACTGCAGGGTTTCCGTGTCTCTTCCTTCCTCTTCTAACGCCCTGTTCCCCGAATACTCATCTTCTGGGATCTGAAACTACAAGACCATGTCTTTTGAGGAAACTACTGTTGTTACCCAAATGGACGTTCTTGACGAGAAACCCCAAATTAATAATGTAGGAGTCTAAAACTCCATGGCAACTTACGGTTTTCTTTAAAACACGCCTGTTGATGAATTACAACGAAGTTGACCCGATAGCTTTGGTTGTCTATTGGTGGTGCCAGGGATTGAACCAAAGGTCATGTGTCTGCTAGGAAAGACCTTCACTGCAGATCTAGTCCCAGCCAGGAGATGTTTTTTTAAACAAACATGTCATCCACAGGTTTAAGATATGTCT